>NW_007733958.1:58066-70230 GCF_000696425.1 Galeopterus variegatus
AAGAACCTCTTGATGAAGCTACTATCAAGTTTGATTAGACATAATCACCCCCAAACAATTGTATGTCTTGATATTTTGGGAGGAGGTTTCGGTAAATGTTAAAATATATGCTGAATAACACTTCCTCAAGATAGAGTTTCACATAGGCATTATTTCATAAAGTATGATCCTGAGAAAAACAACCAGTGGATTCATCTTTTTATAACATTACTTCTGGTCATAGGTAGTACATTTGTACATGTGTACATAAAAGTGGGGAACACAGGAAGTGTTTGTGTGTCTTGAAAGTTTGACAACTTGCATGGCAAAGAATACTAGGTATAAAATATACTAAATGCTCTCTAAATTTTGGACACAATCAATACCAGTAGAACATGTAAAGATAATTCAGCTAATTCAAGCAACATTTTTAGCTACTATTGTCACAGAACTTCTGAGGTTAGAGGGATACACAATTCTTTAGTAACATGTATACAGCCATAGCATTCTTGATGAATGAATGTTTCAATGAAAAAGCCAAAATATTAATGAAATTCTACCAAATGAAAAGGGGTACAATATAGCATACATATTGCACCCCGATTTTTTTTCTACTCGGGTTCATAGTAGAACTTCGTAAATGTTAGTTCCTTCTCTTCCCCTATTTACTTGCAATTCATGACAGAAAGTTTGACTACAGATCCTTTTTTCCAAAGTATTGCAAATATGTTACTGTTTCACATACTCTTTCTATGCAGTATCTCTCTTCTAAAACTATACTGTTAAATAGAACTTGTTTTTCACTGTTCATTACCTGCATTCCCTTAGGTAATAATGGATTCATTAAGTGTCTAAACAGAGACAACATTCCATGTACATTCAGCACTTTGTCTTAAGGTGATCTGACTTAAAACACAGTTTATAGGAAATTATGTCACCTGTAAAAGGGACAAAATATGAGAAAGAAAACAACTCCTTATTCATGTCCAGTTTTCTATAAATGGATTTTACACTAATGAGAAATTTTGACAGGAAAATAAGAAAGGTAAGGGTAATTTAGATGAGAATAGAGTTTCTAAATAGTTCAAAGTGATTTCCTGATGGCATTTTAATATGAATTTATACAAGCAAGACATTTCAAAACTATATTCCTAGCAGTTGAATCCAATTTCTGGTAAAATTCTAAAAAACTTAACCTAATTATTCCTGTGAAGCAGTCCTAGATTGTAAATGACAGTTTTGTAGAAGTGGATAGAAATGCAAATATATGGTTTAGATGTCTAAATACTGTATTTTAACATATTCTTGAATTAAGAGTAAGTATCAGATGATTATATTTAAAGCAAATGTTTTTACTAGTGTTATCGCTTGCAACTGCATAAATACCAACTTTAAAAACAATCATCACAATAAAATTAGAGGTAAGAAGTAACAGAGGATTAATAACTAAAATGGCTACTGTTATATGCCTTTTAACCTGATGATATTTCAAAATGTGAGACAACTCTGTAATTGCAGGAATAACATAATGTCTGCTCTTCCAGTCTATTTCTGTATACAAATTTCACTATGACAGTGTTTGCTAATCACTGAATCATAAAGTAAAAGAAACTGGGAGTCAGTAATTCTGAACATATCATTTCTCCATCTTTCTCTTATTTAATCAGCTAAGATCTTTTTCTTGTTAATACTCAAGTTATCTAAGTATTTTCTTAAGGTTCCATTTAACTTATTCTGAGAATATCATATTGACAATTCAACTACATGGCAGTTTAGAAGGAAAAATAATACAGGATAAGTTACCATGATTTCAAGACTATATACTTATTTATGTATTTATATTTGTTATATATATGTATTTATATTGTAAAATAAATTGTATGTCACCATGGATCTTATAATTTATTATATTATCTTTTCATTTGATTGTATTTTTATCTAATCAACCAACTAAAACTAATTTCATTCTATTTCTATTCACCCTGAGAGCTAAAAATAATTTCCAGGAACTCAATGTACTTTGAATATACATCTTTATTATTTGTGACTAAGAATCATATTGATATTTCCACATCTTTTATGAATTTTCTCGTTAGTAATTGTTGCAGACACCTCATAATCAATGCAAATAAAACCATGATGATTTCAAGTAAAACTTTACAATTTTTAATTTGTGTCTATTATACAATACACATACACATATATTTATATTTATATAAGAATGTGAACAATTATATAGGTATACAAATATGAATTTACATATTTATATTTATATGTATATTTAAAAAATAAATGGTTAAACACATATATAAACATATACATGAGTAAAACATTATTAAGCATTTTAATCCAATCAGATGAAGTGGCAAGAAAAAAAGAGTGATAACGACTGTAAAATATTACAATAATATTACCAGTACTAATAATTTATCAATAAAAATAATTTATCAATAAATAGTATCAACAAAATTCTTAATACCTTTTCAATGACCTTATTATATGATCATACATTTCATCAATTTCTAAGAATCATTTAGATGTAAAAAATGTTATAGATTGAACTGAAAAATTTGATAATTGACTGGCTATATTGAGAGATACTGAATACACTCAAAAAATTCTCCTTACACAACATTTGTTGAATGAACGAACTTAGTAGAAAAAAGAACTGCTTTCCATTTAGATGGCATACTTTTTAAAGCAAAATTAATTTGCTTTACAAATTTAGGAAACTAAATGTGTTGATTGTACTTTTTACTGATATATATTCCTAGCATTATTTACTAATGTCTACACAGAACTAATTGGTTTTTCATTATTGTTGATACAGTAGAGGGACCATCAATACATGGCTTGAGATTTATGTTCATACCATATCTTGAGTGAATTATTTTTTTACCTCTCAAATTTAACATGCTGTATTTAATGCATTTTCTATATGTTTTTCTCCCTCAGTGAAGTGAAAATTAATTTTTCATGGTAAATACAGCAAAACATACAGATTGCACATTACCTTCAGCCTTTTCTTTATACATATGGGTGAGGCAATAAATGGGTGTTCATATAAACGGGTGAACCAAAATGAGTGAATTTTGTTTACATAAAATGGGTGATATTTATTGTCTTCTCCCAATAATGTCTCAGTTCCAGCTTATTAGTGCATAAGAAGCTATAAATGGACTTTAGAAAATAATTATCTTCAATAATAATGAAAAAAATTATTTTGATAACTTCCCAACCAAAGGGGTCACTTGTAAGTATTCCAGTTGTGTTAATTTGAATATATAACATTAACTATTGATAAATTCATAGTTCTTCACAGGAAAACAGTCACTGCTGACTGGCAATGGCATATATATATATAATGTCTATATATAGAGAGAGAGATTTGTATGTATATCTACATATAAAATACCACAACGGCACACCATTCTTGTTTCAAATGAGAGGATTGGCCATTACTGTCCATACATAAAATATTTTCATACCAGATTTGGCATAATCCATTGAAATTTAACCATAAATATTTTAAAAATATTTAGATGCATATGAAATATTACACTTAATACTAATATCCATATAATTTGAAAAGCAGAATTTCCCAAATTTTACATTGGAGTAATAGTACTAATTGAAATGAGACTTTAGGATGGGATAAATATAAACTTAGATAAAAGAAAAACATGAATAAAAAATTGCATGTATATGCACATACACACACAAGTACTTCAAAAAATTCTTGGAAAGATCCATATCATATTTTAATTCTATTTCTTCCATGAACTTTTTTATTCATTCATTCATTCATTCATTCATTCATTCTGACCGGTAAGGGAATCACAACCCTTGGCATGGTGTGGTTTACACCACGCCCGGCCAGCAAGCACACCGGCCATCCCTATACAGGATCCGAACCTGTGGCCTCGGTGCTACCAGCACTGCACTCTCCCGAGTGAGCCAAAGGGCCGGCCCTTCCATGAACTTTTTGAAGTAACTTTGTGTACATATATATATTTATAGTACATTTATATATATATATATATAGTGTGTGTGTGTGTGTGTGTGTGTGTGTGTGTGTGTGTGTATAGTATCACCCACCATTTAGTATTTCAAAAAATTGTTTTTGTGGTATGACACAGGTAACTAGCCAATTATACATACCATGTTTAATACATAAGCATATTTAACATTCAAAATGAAAATTTCATCACACATATTTAACAATAAATAAAATGTTAGCAGATTGGGAAATATTTAATTAATGCATATATAAAATCATTGAAGAGTATTGACTATTCAAAGGAAAAAACCCCTGGGACTCTAACTACTAATGATTAGTTGATTCAACACCTGAGCAATATTTGTATTCTATTTACCTTTTTAAATTAGAGAAGAGTGACAGAGAAAAATAGGGTGATATTTACAAACCCTTAAAAAAAGGTCATGTTTACTGAGGTTTGTTAGTCATATTTTTATGAATTATTACAACAACATAAAGTAGACCTTAAAAACTCATAATCTGATGCTTCTTTAAAGCTATGGCAAAACCAAATGGACTTTTTTTTTTTTTTTTTTTTTAATGTACTATGTCAGACTGGATCACAGACCCTCTGCCCCATCCTGTGCAGGTCGTGAGTCAGATACTTGAAAAAAGATTCTGGCAACCGATAACAGGATAGACATGCTTTATTCTGATGTGAGCTCTGCCAGCAAGTGGTTTAGAGCTGCTGCCTTTTATACCAAAAGTACACAACAATGGCAATGAGCCAAGGAGTATATGGGTGCACATGCACAGTTACACCACTTTTGTATAACTTGTTTACAATGGATGTGCTGAATCATACCCAGCCAGATATGAGGTGAGGGGGCCTGACCATACTGACTCCATTTTCCCCACATAGGAGAAACTTATTTTCTCCTGAAATTGACTATCTTATAATTGTTTAGTCTTTATAGTAGAACACTAAGGATGCCTCTTGTATTAGTCCATTTTTGAGTTGCTATAACAAAATGCCTGATACTGGGTAATTCATAAAGAACAGAGGTTTATTTGGCTTATGATTCTGGGACAGTTGCATCTGGTGCAGGCCTCAGGCTGCTTCTATTATGGCAGAAAGTGGCAGGCAGCCAGTGGGTAAAAGCAGATCACATGGTGAGAGGAAGCAAGAGAGAGAGAGAGAGGAGGTGCCAGGTGCTTTTAAACAACAACCTCTCTCAGAAACTAATATATCGAGAACTCACTCACCACCACCACCCCCAAGGGAGAGCATAAAGCTATTCATTAGGATCCACACCCATGACTCAAACAGCTCTTCACACTGCCACATTGGGGATCAGATTTCCACATGAGCTTTGGGGGGACAACACATCCAAACTTTATCACCCTATGCTCAAAAAAAAAAAAAAAATGATTCAAAGGAAACTAGTTTTTCAATCATTTTGCCTATTGAATGTAATTATTGAAAAGGTGATTAAGTCGAATATAGTCCTTGAAAGGTGAGCAAAGACAATGTCCATTTAAGTCAGGGATACTTTTTCTGTTTCATATATACAACATTATTTTGGGTATAAGGACTTGAGCAAAATATTTATGCCTGAGAAAGAAATCCAAGGAAAATTAACCATGGACATTAAAGAATTTATTTCAGGGAGAAATTGCATCAGGTGACTGAGATTCAAGCAAAATATATTTTGCCAGAATCAACATTGCATGTTGGATGGACTTATATACAGATTCACTATTTATTTAAGTGGATATAAATATCAGAAATACAAAATATTGATATGGTTAGTTTGTTGATGATAATTCTTCAGCCAGGAATAGGTGAGTATGGTCTTTGGCCTATTTTTGTAAAATATGTGTCTAGATGAGGAATGAGTCCTTGCAATTCTTTCCCCCCCCATCTTTGAGGTATGATTGACAAATGTATATTGTATATATTTAGGATATATAACACAATGTTTTGGTATATGTATACATTGTGAAATGATGACCACAATTAAGGTAATAAACATATCCATCACCAGACATAGATAACTTCGTGTGAGTGTACGTGCACGTGTGGTGAGAAGAGTTCTATTCTCCTAGCAAATTTCAAGTATATAGTCCATTGTTATTAACTATAGCATCATGCTGTACACTAAGTTTCTGTTACTTATCCATCTTATAACTAGAGGTTTGTGCCCTTTAACCAACATCTTCCTTCATACCCCCTCTTACAGTCCCTAATAACCACCATTCTAATTTCTATTACTTAGAGTTCAACTTTGTTGTTTCTGTTTTTGTTTTGTTTTGTTTTTTTGATTCCGTGTATAAGCAAGATCACGCAATATTTGTCTGTCTGTGTCTGGATTACTTCACTGAGCATAATGACCTCAAGTTTCATCCATGCTGCTGAAATTGTGAAGATTTCCTTCTTTCCTTATGTTGAATAATATTCCATTGTTGTGTGCTTCCTTTATGTTGAATAATATCTATATCCTATTGTGTGTGTGCATATATGTACACGCACATATACATATATATGCGTGTGCATGTGTGTATCACATATTCTTTATTCATTCATTTGTCAACACTCAGGTCGTTTTCATGTCTTGGCTATTGTGGCTACAATAAACTTGGTAGTGACTTCTTTCCTTAGTGTGTTTCATGACTTTGACAGAGAATTTTGCTGAAGTTCACTATTCGAATAATTATTCCTTTACTAATCCTTCTTTGACCTGTTTGCATATTTTTATCATGTAACTTTTCAAATTTTTTACAGCTTTCTCAAACCAAAATGTCCCCATTGGAACTTTGTTCTCCCTATAGGTAACAAATTTTCTCTCAAAGCAATGATCTCCCTTTCTCTGACATCTGTAATCTGCTGCAAATATCTGTTATGAATCTGTGACTATTTTTTCAGTGTTCTTTTTGCTATTTCATTGAATTCACTTTCTTTCAATTGTGGGCATCTGAAAATTTATATTGTTTCACAGCCTGTACCATCCCTGATATTAATTCTAGGTATAATGAGAGGAGCTACTTATTTCATTTTTGAAGCTTAATTATTTTGGCATGAATAACACCCTTTATAGTACAGTTACATTGGAAAAACCAAAATCTTTAGTCAAGTAATTTAACAAATACATACAACATGATATTTACTCATTCAATCTTCACCACAGTCCTGTGGGATATATACAATTACACTATCGCCTTATCTGTGTTTTCAGTTTCCATGGTTTCATTTACCAGTGGTCAACTGTGGTCCAAAAATACTGCAGTATTTTGAGAGAGACAGAGTATGTTTGTGTGTGTGTGTGTGTGTGTGTGTGTGTGTGTGTGAGAGAGAGAGAGAGAGAGAGAAAGAGAGAGTACATTCACTTAAGTTTTATTACAGCATATCATTATAATTGTTTTATTTCATTGTTAGTTATTGTTGTTAATCTCTTACTGTGCCTAATTTATAAATTAAACTTTATCATAATATGCATGTATAGGAAAAAAAAACAGTATGTGTAAGGTTCAGTACTATCCACAGTTTCGGGCATCTACTGGGGTCTTAGAATATATCCCCCATGGATAAGGGAGGGACTACTACTGTATTATCTATCCATTTGTCAGATGAAACAACTGAGGTTCAGAAAGACTACATGGATTGCTTAAGATGTTAAGGCTAGAATGTAGAAGACCTGGAATCTAATCCCAGGAATTCAGAGTTCATGTTATTAAGTGCAATGCAATGCATGTCCTCTCAGTTAAATAGAAAACTTATTTTAAGGAGAACTGAGACTAACATCATTCATGAATGCTTATAATTTCTCAACATTATTTTATCAGAACTTTTTGCTATCAACTATACACATGGAAATCATTCCTTTATTATTGTATATATGTTCAATGTCATGTGAAAAATTACCCACATTTAAACTTAGCAGGTTAAAACAATACACATTTATAATTTTACATTTTCTGTGGGTCAGGAATCCAGATGCAATTTATCCAAATCCTCTTCTCAGGGTGCCTCAAAGCTGCAGTCAAGGTATTGGCTGGTCTGCCTACTCATCTGGAGTCTTACTTTGGAAAGAGCTTCTTCCAAGTTCTGTCAGATTGTTGGCAAAATTCACTTTGCAATTACAGAACTGAGGCCTTCACATCTTTGCTTGCAGTCATCTCCTCTACGTTTCCCTTGATCCTTGTACTATGAACCTCTCCATAGAGAGGTCACAACATACATGTTTGCTTCTTCAAGACAACCTGGAGAGCATCTCTCGACCATATGCTAAGATGCAGTCTCACAGAATGTAAAATAATCAAAGATGTGACATCTCATCACCTTTGCTATCTTATATTGGTAGAAGCAAATTACCAGTCTCATCCCCACTCAAGAAGAGGAGATTACCAGGAATGAATACCAGGGAGTGAGAAAACATTGTGTGGAGAATCCCCTCAGGATTTGTCCACCAAAATCATTATGTCCACTTTAAAATTTGAATCCTATTAATCCCTTGGTTTAAATTATTATTTTTGTGTGTATATAGATGTGTGTGTGTGTGTGTGTATGTATATGTTATGAGCATTCATGAGATATGAATCTGATTGTCCCCCTTTGTCCTAGATGTGAAGGCCAGATCCATACTAGCAGCATGCCCATTACCACAGATTATTATTATAGCCCATGTCCCCCACCCAATTATTCCCAACCTCCCTCCTCATCCCTCTTTCCCTCACTCCACTTTGTATCCCTAGGTGTGCTCTCTCCCTCTGCAAGTCCAACACACCACTGTGGTCTTTCTTACCTTCCTTCTTTCTCTCTTAGCTCCCACATATGAGTGAGCACATGCGGTATTTCTCCCTCTGTGCTTTGCTTATTTCACTCAACATAAGTTTCTCCAAGCTCATCCATATTGTTGCAAATGGGAGAATTTCTTTTTTTTTATGACAGAGTAGTATTCCATGGTGTATATTTTAAATTCTATCATTTAGCTTGAGTTAAGATGAAGAATTTGGGAAANTCACTCAACATAAGTTTCTCCAAGCTCATCCATGTTGTTGCAAATGGGAGAATTTCTTTTTTTTTATGACAGAGTAGTACTCCATGGTGTATATTTTAAATTCTATCATTTAGCTTGAGTTAAGATGAAGAATTTGGGAAATGGTAAACTTCTTCCACGATACCTTTAAATCTGAGTGACCAGCTGCAAACTTTCTGGCATTCTATGGAAAGGCCAACATTATAGCTCTTGAACTGCAGTGTGTATCATCAGTACAGGATTAATCAGATTTCCTCAGTCTACTCCCCTAAGTCTCACGCACTCACTCACCAATTTGTCCAACCAGGAGGACTCTTCCTTTTGAAGCTCTATTCCTCTGTCAGTACTCCATGTGGCATTGCTGAAGGAATAATGAATACATTTACTTCTTATAATATTGGAAACAAGAAGCTCTAAGTGGAATATATTTCAACTTTGCTTACTTTATTGACGGATGCTCAGTGATCGACCTACACAGAATTGACCTGGACAGCCTCACAGTTCTCAGCCTATGCATCTAATTGAGATTTTAATGAATCACATTTAGTATTGAGCATGACTTAAAGAAGAAAAATAAAAAAGATTTTTCTTGAAATTGTCCTCTATTGAATTTGAACCAGTTCATGGTGCTACTTAAATTACATTTTATGCTATTCTATTTTAACTGTGCCACTATCAACAAGGTTATGATTGCTTCAGATTTAACTCCTGGATTTTTTTTATAACATTTTAAGAAATTCTTAGAAGTCTAGGATTAAGACAGTTTGAAAGTACTTGCTAATGAGATATTCCCAATTAAAAATAAGATGTAACAAAATATATATTCTATATGGGAATACACATACAGCAAAGAAAATAAGAAATTCTACATTTAAATGACTCAATTTCTTTGAAAGGAAATAAGAGCATTTGCATAAGAATATAGAATTCAGGGCAACTAAAAAAAATCTAGTGAGTTTATGCTATGCTCATACATTTAATGCTTAATATATTATTAAAGACAGCTTCAGGCAAAAGTTCTGCTCTAAAGTTTGGAAAGGCCATTTTATGGACCCAAAATACCCAATGTATAATTTGGCTTTGTGTACCCATATGCTCATTCACAAGTTGACATAGCATTTTAAAAAAATGTGATACTCCTTCAAGTGTGTGGTAAAGACTGCTTGATAATGAGTTATATGGAAAAATAACTTTGTGCCTCTGCCAAATTCATATACTGAAAATCTAACTCCCAAGAGGAAGTTATTAGGAAATTGGGCTTTTGGAAAGTGATTAGGTCCTTATACCTGAGATTGTGTCCTTATAAAAGGGACCTAAGATTGCTCCTTTGCCCCTTTCATGATGTAAGGAAACAATGAAAGATTCACTTATAAATCAGACAATGGGCCATTACCAGACACTGAATCTGCCAGCACCTTGATCTTGTACTTTCCAGCCTCCACAACTGTGAGAAACAACTTTCTGTTTTTTAGAAGCCAACAGTCTATGGTAGCTTGTTATAGCAGTCCAAACTGACTAAAACACTGCAACATTTGAAAAATCTTAACCAAATACTTAATTTAAAGTGATCCTAGATTTCTAGTGCCCCAGACAATTGAATTACAGTTAAAAAATAATCATATTCATAGGATTTTTTCACAATATTCACACCATATTTCCATTAGTTCTCTAAAAAAAAACCTAATCATAAAAAATTACAAAACAGCTATGAAAATAAGTTACTATGATTGAGAACTGTGGAAGAAGGGGGTTAAGGTATAATGCTCTTCAAATTGAAAAGGTACCTTGAAGCCAAAGAGGAAAGTGGTCAGTTCCATTCCATAATCCAAAATTTATGACAAGGATGACTTACATACAGCAAAGCTGCATGCAGTGAAGAATCAGACATTTACAGCATATGAGAACTCTAGCTCTCTGGGTTTATACAACATGTATATAGCAAAAGCTTTGTTAAAAAAAATATTTTAAGGAAACATTTTAAGAAAAATAAGGTAGTAACATCACTCACTAAGTGTCTTGTATGTATGAGGCAGGGGGTCTAATGACGTGTGATGTTACTATAAAAAATATTTTAAGGAAACATTTTAAGAAAAATAAGGTAGTAACATCACTCACTAAGTGTCATGTATGTATGAGGCAGGGGGTCTAATGACGTGTGATGTTACTACTCAGACCACTGAAGCCACCTGCTTCAATAAATTATTCACTCCCTGAAACTTATGTTCCTTTTACAATTTGCCCTGTGGTTGTATAACTGGTCAGTGAAACAAAAGAATGAGGTTAAACAGGAGTCAGCATGGATGGCAAGACACAAAATGGCATTAGTTTGGTTCACCCTCTAACAACAACAAATAAAACAAAATTAGTATCAGAATTTGCTTTTAAAATACTATGATCTTGAAGTGATAAGAAGTAGATGTAAAGTAAGGTGATGAATATGTTTGTAAAAATAAAAAAGGTTTGAAAACCTCAACATTAAATATAGATATGTAGATAATAAAGTGAAAAATGAATATAATTATAAATTCTTAAAGA
Organism: Galeopterus variegatus; assembly: GCF_000696425.1. Taxonomy (NCBI): domain Eukaryota; kingdom Metazoa; phylum Chordata; class Mammalia; order Dermoptera; family Cynocephalidae; genus Galeopterus; species Galeopterus variegatus. The sequence continues at coordinate 69,596 of NW_007733958.1, forward strand.
AGAAAAATATAAATTTATGTATACACATGCACATATGTATATATATATGTAATCAATGACATTATCAAAAGACAAATAAGCATTAAATTTAAGACAAAGCATGATTGAAATAAAACTTAAAGAATGCAACAGATCTCAAGACAAAAAGGAAACAAGAAGGAAAATATAACAAGTGTTGAAAAGACATGGAAGTAAAAGAGAGTAGGATAAATACATCAAATCAAAGTTCCGAAAAATTAAAACATTGCAAAAAAAAAAAAAAGAAAGATAGGTGAAGTATGTGCAAGAAATGTCTAGAATTGTTGAGAAACACTAATTCTCAGATATAGCTACCTAAATAAATCAACAAGAAATTCTTTCTAGTTAGAATTCCAAAAATAATTTTTTTAAAAAATTACACCTAGGCATAACATAATTAAACCACAGAATACTGAGGACAAATAAATTATCTGTAAAGCATCTAGAAAAAAATAATCCACCTCCACACACCCATGTATAGGAGAGACATAAAAATTTGTTTGATATATGACTTCTTGCAGCAGCAATGGAGGCAGAACCTAGTAGAATAAAATAATGAGTCATGTAGTTATTCCTGTGAATTTGGTTATGCAAAGAACAAAATCAGAAGCAAAAAA
>NW_007733958.1:70787-75201 GCF_000696425.1 Galeopterus variegatus
TGAGTCATGTAGTTATTCCTGTGAATTTGGTTATGCAAAGAACAAAATCAGAAGCAAAAAACAGGTGATGGTATCAAATTCTGCAAGATTATGGCAAAATATTCTCATATGCATATACAGTTGATACCAGTGTTCATTACTACAAAGTTTTGGGGAACACCACATTTGTTAATACATAGAATCAGATTAATTGCTTCCTAACAAAACTACAACCCACGGGAATTTAATTTAAGGGAAAGAAGGACATTTATTGTTATCTTGAAAATTAAAATTGTGTAATTTCTACCAATACGTTAATTTGTAACATAGCTTAATGGAATATTATATTGCCAATAAAAATAAAAGCCAAAAAGATAATATACTAATATACTAACATACAAAATGCTTAAATAAAAGATGAAAATAAAAATTATGTAACTGTCATGTTAGAATTATTTAATAGTAGGTGCCTTCGTCCATTTTCTGTCACTTGTAGGAGAATACCTAAAACTGAGTAATCTATAAAGAAATAAATTTATTGTACAAAGTTTTGGGGGCTGTGAAGTCCCCGGTTGAGGGGCACAGCTGGTGAGGGCCTACTTCCTGGTGGGGACTTTCTACAGAGTTCCAAGGAAGCACAGAGCATTATACAACAAGAGGGCAAGAGTGTTTTTACATGCTCTCTTCCTCTCCTTATAAAGCCAACCATCTACTCTCATAAAAACTCATTAATCCATCAACCTATTAATCCATGAGGGCAGAACCCTCATGATCTAATCACCTCTTAAATACCCCTCCTTTCAAATACCACATTGAGGATTAACCTCCAACGTGAGATCTGGAGGAGAAAAATATTCAAACCACAGCTATAGGAATACACTTCAATAAGGTCTTCGACAGAAAGTGAAAATGTAATGCTTTGTGACTACTTTTACATTATTTTATTTTTATTTATAACAAAATATCTATAGCACATTTTCCTCCGAATTATTCTTTTTGTAAATCTTTCTCCATAAATTCAGTTAATTATGATCATCATATATTTATGAGATAACAAAGAATTCATAAGATTAGATTATGTTCCATTTATATTTAGGACAAATCATAATTTCTTCTATGAACTATTTGCAATCTAATAAGGACAAGAGATGACCAAAATACATGGATAAATTTTTTAAATTTGATGCTTTGTTTATAAAGCCCCAGAAATTGACTTTGCAAAAATTTACCAAAAACAGAGTCTTAGAATTATTTTGGAGGAATTATGTAAGAGAAAGTTCAAGAATCATTTGGGAATAAGCAAAATGAATGTCAACTTTAGCAGTCAAAGTAGGAGGTTTATTTTTTTGTTGTTGAAACATAATTGATTGTACATATCTTTGGGGTACAGCGTTGAATATGTAATGCTGAATATTCTTAGCAGAATAATTAGTATATTCAGCATTATATAAAAATATAATCAATTTTGTGGCCCTTTGCCAGTTTCTCACTAACCTATACTCCCATTGTGACTTTCCCACTTCTGGTTATCTCAGTTCTGTTCTCTCCTTTTGAAAATTCAATGAATTATTATGATTATTACATTTTTTTTTATTTATTTGTTATTTCTTAGCTCTTACTTATGAGTGTGGACATGCTGTATTTCTCCTTCTCTGCCGGGCTTATTTCACTTAACATAATTTTCTCTAAGGTCATCTATGTTGCTGCAAATGGCAGAATTTCATTATTATTATTATTATTATTGCAATGTAGTAATCCTTTGTGTGTGAATACCACATTTTCCTTGTCCAGATGTCAATTGATGGACTTTCAGGGAGGTGCAAATTCTTGGTTAATGTAAATAGAGCTGTTAATAAACATGAGAGTGAAGATATCCCTTCAACATGATGATTTCCATTCTTTGGGTATGTACCCAGATGTGGGATTACTGGATTATATGATAGTTCTACATGAAGTTGTTTGAGGAATCTCTATACTATTTCCCATAATGACTACAATAATTTACAGTCTCACCAACTGTAGGAGGGTTATCCATTTTCCACATCTTTGCCAGGATTTGTTATTCTCTTTTTGATAATGGCCAATCTAACTGGTGTGAGATGATATCTCAACGTGGTCTGGATTTGCATTTTCCTGATTCTTAGTCACGTTGAGCATTTTTCATGTCTGCTGGCCATTTGTATATTTTCCTATGATAAATGACTATTTAGCTCCTCTGCCCATTTTTTATTTATTTATTTTTTACTGTTAAGCTGTTTAAGTTCCTTATATGTTCTGAATGTTAATCCCTTGTTGCATGTATAGTTTGCAAATATTTTCTCTTATTTTGTAGGATGTCTTTTCACTCAGTTTATTGTTTCTTTTGCTGTTTAGAAGTTTTTTAACTTGATATTTGTTTATTTTTCTTTTGTTGCCCATTTTTGGGGGTCTTTTATTCATAAAGTCTTTGCCCAGTCCTACTTCCTTAAATGTTTTCTCTAAGTTTTCTTTTAGGAATTTTATAGTTTCAGGTCTTATATTCAAATCTTTTATCCATTTTGAGTTTATTTTGGTGTATCATGAGAAGTATGGGTCTAGTTTCATTCTTTCACATATGAATGTACAATTTTCCCAGCACCATTTACTAAAGAGGCAATCTTTTCCCCAATGTATGTTCTTGCTGCCTTTGACAATGATTAGTTGGCGATAAGTATGTGGGTTTTCTGGGTTATCTGTTTTCTTCCGTTGGTCAGAGTATCTATTTTTACGCTAGTACCATGTCGTTTTTATTACTATAGCTTTGTAATATAATTCAAAGTCAGGTAGTGTTATACCTTTGCCTTTATGTTTTTTGCTCAGGATTGCTTTGGCTATTCAGGGTCTTTTGTTGTTCCATATGAATTTTAGGATTGCTTTTTCTATTTCTGTGAATAATGTCATTAGTAATTTGATGGAGACTGCATGGAACCTGTAGATCACTTTGGGTACTATGTACATTATCACAATGGTAATTCTTCCAATCCAAGATCATGAAGTGTCTTTCTATCTTTTTGTGCACTCTTTGATTTTCTTCAGCAGTGATTTGTAGTTCCTGTTGGAGAGATCTTTCACTTCCTTGGTTAAATTTTTCCCTCAGTTATTTTTTTTTGTATGTTTGACTATTTAAATAGGCTTACTTCCTTGATTTCTTTTTCTGCTTGTTTGTTATTGGAGTATTAAAATACTTCTGATTTTTCCATGTTGATTTTGTGTTTTCCAACTTTCCTGAAATTGTTTATCAGCTCTAAGACCTTTTTTGTAGAGTCTTTAGGTTTTTCTACATGTAGAATCATGTCATCTGCAAACAGGGACAGTTCAAATTTGTCTTTTCCAATCTGAGTGCCCTTTAATTCTTTCTCTTGCTTTGGCTAGTACTATCAGTACTATCAATAGGAGTGGTGAGAGTAGACATCCTTGCCTTGTTCCTGTTCTTAATGGAAAATTTTTAGCTTTCCCCATTCAGGATGATATTTAGGTGGGTTTGTCTTTATGGCTTTTACTGTTTTGAGATAGTTTTCTTCCTTTACTAATTTGCTGACAGTATTAATCATTAAGAGATGTTGAATTTTGTCAAATGCTTTTTTCTGCATCTATTGAGATAATCACATGGTTTTGTCCTTGATTTTGTTGATGTGGTGTATCACACTGATTGATTTGCATATGTTGAAACGTCCTTGCATTCCTAGGATAAATCCCACTTGATCATGGTGTATGTATTTTTTTATGTGTTACTGTATTCTGTTTGTTAATATTTTATTGAGGACTTTTGTGTCTATATTTATCAGAGATAGTGGGCTATAGTTTTCTTTGTTTGTTGTATCTTTGTCTGGTTTTGGTGTCAGGGTAATGCTGGCCTCATAGAGTGAGTTTGGGAGAATGGCCTCTGTTTCAATTTTTTCTGAATGGATTAAAGGGAATTTGTATTAATTTACCTTTAAAGATTTTGTAAAAATCAGCAGTAAAGCCATTCAGTACTGGACTTTTCTTTATGGGAGACTGATGATTACTGCTTCAATGTTGTCACTTCTTATTTGTCTCTTCAGGTTTTCTATTTCTTCTTGGTTTAGTTGGCAGTTTGTAAGTGTCCAGAAATTCATTCTTTTTCTCCAGGTTTTCAAATTTGTTGGTATACAATTGATTATAATAGCTTCTAATGATTTTTTGTATTTCTGTGCTATTGACTGTAATTTCTCCTTTTCCATTTCTGATTTATCTGTGTATGGGTGGGGGGTCTTCTCTCTTCTTTTTTTTTTAGTTAACCTTGCTAATGGCTTGTCTATTTTGTTTATCCTCCCAAGAATTGAAATTTTTGTTTCATTGAACTTTTTATCATATTTTGGGTCTTTATTTCATTTAAATCTGCTCTGATCTTAATTATTTCTTTCCTTCTACTAATTGTGGGATTGGATTGTCCTTG
>NW_007733958.1:75578-80166 GCF_000696425.1 Galeopterus variegatus
AAGAATTGAAATTTTTGTTTCATTGAACTTTTTATCATATTTTGGGTCTTTATTTCATTTAAATCTGCTCTGATCTTAATTATTTCTTTCCTTCTACTAATTGTGGGATTGGATTGTCCTTGTTTTCTAGTTCTTTGAAGTGTAACATTAGGTTGTTTGTTTCAAATCTTTCTATACTTTTTGTCAGTGTTTATTCTAATAAACTTCCTTGTTATTACTACTTTTGATGTATCCCACAGGTTTTGGTTTAATGTGTCTTTATTTTCAATTGTTTTAAGAATCTTTTTGATTTCCTGCTTATTTTTGGACCCACAGGTCCTTCAGGAGCCTGATGTTTTATTTCCATTGTATATGTATGCTTTCCAGCATTTCACTTGTTATTGCTTTCATAACATATGAATTTGTTGAGACTTGATTTATGACCCAATATGTGGTCTATCCTAGAGAATGTTCCATGTGCTGATGAGAAGATTGTGTATTCTGTAGTTTTTGGATGAAATGTTCTGTAGCTATCTCCCAGGTCCAATTGATCTAAAGCATAGTTTAAATCCTGTGTTTCTCTGTTGATTTGCTTCCTAGATAATCAGTCTAATGTTGAGAGAGATGTGTTCAGGTCCTCAACTATTAAAATATTGTGGTCTGTCTCTTTCTTTAGGTCTAATACTGTTTGCTTTACATATATGGGTGCTCCAGTGTTGGGTTCATGTATATTTGTGATTGTTATGTCTTCTTGCTGGCTATATCCCTTTATCATTATATAATAATAAAGGCCTTCTTTGTCTTTTTTTATGGTCTTCGGTTTAAAGTCTATTTTATCCTATATAAGAATACCTACTCCTGCTCATTTTTGTTTTCCATTTGTATGGTATAGCTTTTTTCATTCCTTCACTCTTAGTCTATGTGTGTCTTTACAGGTGAGGTGAGTCTCTTGCAGACAGCATGTAGTCGGGTCTAGCTTTATAATCCAATCAGTCATTCTGTACCTTTTGAGTGTGGAATTTAATATATTTACATTTTGGGTTGTTTTTGAAAGGTATTGCCTCACTTCTGGTATATTATCATTGTTTTATTTGGATGTTTCAAATACTTATTGTTCCTTCCTTACCCTTTATTGTTTGTCTTTGGTGTTTCTTGGGCTTTTTTTGATGTGGTAAGATATACTTTTTCTCTTTCTCATTTGAATTTTTGTTCTAAAAGTAAGGTTTGTTCTTTCTTATGTATTCATGGAAGTGATTATTATTTTTTTGTATTCTAAATGTAGGGCTCCATTGAGGAGTTCTTGCAGAGCTGGTTGTGTGGTGTTGAACTCCTGTGGTTTTTGTTTGTGTTGGAAATACAGTATTTCTCCTTCATGTCTAAAAGATAGCCTTGCTTGGTATTGTATTCTTGGCTGGCAGTTTTTTTTTTTTTTTTTTTTTTTCTTTTAGCATTTTGAATATATCATTCCATTCTCTTCTGCCCTGTAGCATTTCTGTTGAGAAGTCTGCTGTTAGCCTGATGGGGACTCCCTCATGTGTGACTTGATGCTTTTATCTTGCTATTTTTTAAATTCTCTTTTTGTCTTTGAGTTTGCCAGTTTGACTATAATAATATGACTTGGAAAGGGCCATTTTAGTTTGAATCTGTTTGGGGATCTTTGAGCCTCCTGGAAATGAAGATCCATATCTCTTCCTATACCTGGGAAGTTTTCCATTATTATTTTATTGAATAGGATTTCAATGTATTTTCCTGTCTCAGGAGACTTCTTGTATTAACTTCATATGGCTGACTGCTGTAACAAATTACTACAAATTAAGTGGCTTAAAGCAACACAAATGTATTATCTTATTGTTCTATAGTTTCAGAAGTCTAGATTGGGTCTCATTGAGCCATATTAAAGTATTAGCAGGGATATTTCCTTTCTGGAAAGGAGGGAGAAATTCTCTTGTCTTTTCTAATTTTCCTTGGCCAGTGCCTCCTTCCTCTATCTTCCAAATAATCAATATCAGGCAGAGACCTTCTCAGACTCTCATTTCTCTGATTCTTCCTCTTCTTTGTCCCTCTTCAACTTTTAAAAACCTTTGCTATTACATTAGGCCAACCTGTACAACCTATCCACAGACTCTGGGCATAAGGACTCAGATATCTTTATGCAGGGAAAGAGGAGGGTGATGGTGCTTATTGTACTGACCAAACTCGTTAACAGTATTGCTAGGGTACTACCACTGGAATGAAGCAGCTCTTTTTTATTCTCTTTCCACACAAGTTCAAAATTTCAGGAGAGAAAGTGTAATTATCCCAGGTTGGGTCATTATTATCCATTTCTTGGCTATGGAATGGAATTGTCCTTCTCATCAATTCTGTATTAAATAAGAGGGAATTCCTGTCAGCAAACTGGAGTGCTGCTGCCATACAAGCAAGGAGGGTATGAATGCAAAAAATCCATGCAACAACAAATGCCTAACATGATTATTAAAATGTAAACAAACATAGGACACAGAAACATATAAATTAGTTAGTAGTATCAATATTTACTTTCCAAAGTGTGTTCTTCAATGTATTATTAGATTGCTTATGACTGTATATAAAGAAGAAAATATTATTTTTTCATTTTCATGTATGTTTGAGAAATATTATAATCATGAACTTTTCCTGGATATTTATTAAATAAATCAGCAAACTAAAACTTTGTAAAATTTTGTAGTAAAGAACCCTAAACACAGTTTTTTCTAATTTGTGAGTAGGAAAATTTAGTTTCTTTATTTCTTTCTTAATTCCAATGAAACACCTGAAAGAATACATGTTTTTGGAAAGAATTCTTAGAGTCACTTTCCTGATTGCCAATGGATGATAAAACATCAGCCTATTGGTAGTAAGAAGACTTTGTAAAAATTTATATTGTACATTTAAAATAAAACATTGGGCATAAAACTACAAATTGATAATAGAAGGAAAAATGGAAAATTTATAAATTTGTGGAAATTGAACAATTCACTCCCAAACAACCAATGGTTTAAAGAATAAATTCAAAGAGAAATTAAAAAGTACACTGAGAAAAATGAAAATGGCAAAAACATACCAAAACTCATGGGATGTGGCAAAAAAACAGTTCTGTGAGGTAAGTTTTGTAAATGTCTATACTAAGAAAAAAAGATGGACCAATCCACCGTCAAAAATAAATAAATAAATAAAAACTCTTATAAACAACCTAACTTTACACTTTAAGGAACGAGAAAACAAAGAACAAATCAAATCAAATGTCAGCAGGACAGAAATAATAAAGAGCAGAACAGAAATGAAATAGAGATTAGAAAAAACAGGAAAAAAAATGTAATAAAGTTGTTTTTTTGAAAAGGTAAACAAAATTGACAAACTTTTAGCTATTCTAAGAAAAAGGGAGAACTCAAATAAATAGAAATATAAGAAAAGACATTACAATTGCTACCATAAAAAAAAAAGAGGATCACAAGAGACTACCATAAACAGTTATGCACAAACAAATTAGATAACCTAAAAGAAGTAGATAAATTCCTGGAAAAATACATACCAAGACTTATCATGATGAAATAGAAAATGTGAATAAAACAATAACAAGTAAGGAGATTTAATCAATAACCAAAACCCTACCCCCAAAGAAAGCTCAGAACCTGGTGTCTTCACTGGTGAATTGTGTCAAACATTTAAGGAAGAATTAAAATCAATTCTCGTCAAACTCTTCTAAACATTTGAAGAAGAGAGAACACTTGCAAAATCATTTTTCAAGGCCAGAATTACCCTGATACTAAAGCCTGACAAGGAGAGTATGAGAAAGGAAAATTATTGGCCAATATCTCTGATAAATACTGATGCAAAAACTCTCAACAAAATACTAGCAAACCAAATTCAGCAGCACATTAAAAAGATCATACATCATGATCAAGTGGGATTTATCCCTGTGTTTCAATGATGATTAACATACACGAATCTGTAGATGTGACACTCCATGTTAACAGAAAGAAGGATAAAAATTATAAGATCATCTCAATACATTCCTAAAAATTATTTGACAATTTCAGTAAAATTGCAGGTACAAAATCAACACAAAGGAATTAGTAATGTTTCTATTCACTAATAATGGACTAGCTGAAAAAGAAACAAAGAAAATAATTCTATATACAACAGCGTTAAACAAAACACTCAATAATAAATTTAATTAAGAAGATGAAAGATCAATGCACTAACTATGAAACAGATGAGAGAAACTGAAGACACAAATAACTGGATATCCATTTAATATCCTATGTTTAAGGGTTGGAAGAAATAATATTGTTATGTTTATACCACCCAAAGAGATCTACAGATTTAATGCAATTCTAATCAAAATTTTACTGACAGTTTTCAGAAAAATAGAAAAAAAATTAGAAAAAGTACTTTTAAAAATCTTAAAAATTTGTGGGAATTTTGCAAAAGACCCTCAGTAGCCAAAGCAATCTTGAGCAAAAAGAAAAAAGCTGAAGGTTTCACACTACTTGATTTCAAAATATGCTACAAACCTATAGTAATTAAAATAGCATGATACTTGCATTAAAAAGGACATATGGACCAATGAAACAGAATAGAGAGACCAGAA
>NW_007733958.1:80941-82055 GCF_000696425.1 Galeopterus variegatus
AAAAAAAAAAAAAAATAGAAAATGCAAAAAGACATCAAATTAAGAAGCTTCTCACAACAAAGAAAATAATCAATAGTGTGAAGAGTAATATTAAGGAGTTAATATTCAAAATACATAAGGAACTCAAACAACTCAATAGCATTAAAACAAACCACATGATTTAAAAATGGGCAAAGGAAGTGAATAGATATTTCTCAAAAGAAGACATACAACTGGCCAATTGGTACATATATTTAAAAAAAAGCTCAACATCACTAATCATCAAGAAAGTGCAAAATAAAACCACAATGAGATATTACTTCACATGTGTTAGAATGGCTATGATCAATAGGACAAAAGATTAGGGAAAAAAATGGCAAAAAATAAGTTTTGGTGAGAATGTGGAGAAAAGGGAACCCTTGGACACTATTAGTGGGAATGTAAATTAGTATGGCCATTATGGAAAACAACATAAAGTTTCCTCAAAAAAATAAGAATATAACTACCATATGATCCAGCATTGAAAGGAAATAAAATCAGTATTTTATTGCTAGAATATAGAAAAGATATCTGTACTTCTATGTTCATTGCAGTTTTATTCACAATATCCAAGATATAAAGTCAATTTAAGCATCCATTGACAAATGAATGAATAATGAAAATGTGATATAAATGGATATAGATACAGAGAGAGAGAGAGAGAGAGAGAGAGAATGGAATACTTGGAACACTTTTCTACTAATCCTGAAAAAGAAGGAAATCCTGCCAGGCTCAGACAGACAAACGCTGCATGGTCTCACTTTCATGTGAAATCTAAAAATATTCCACTCATAGAAGAGGAGAGTGGAATTGTGGTTGCCAGAGTCTGAAGAAGGGGGGATGATGGGGAGGTGTTGGACAAAGAGTACAAAGTTTAAGTTTACATGAATAAGTTTCTGATGATCTAATGTTCAGCATGTTAACAATAGTTTATAATGTGTAGTATCCTTGAAAATTGCTAAGAGAGTAGATTTTAAAAGTTATCACTACAAAAAAGAGTAAGTAAATATGTGAGGTGATTAGTATGCTAATTAGCTTTACTTAATCATTTCACAGTGTATAAAAATATCAAAACATTAGGTTATAAACCATGAAT
>NW_007733958.1:82361-90689 GCF_000696425.1 Galeopterus variegatus
CTTTACTTAATCATTTCACAGTGTATAAAAATATCAAAACATTAGGTTATAAACCATGAATCTATACAATTTTATTCATCGATTATAACTTAAACAGAAAAATAATTCAAAACATGATTTTAAAAACCAAAAAATCTAAGGTAAAACATTAATGTTAATATATTTCAATTAATGTAAGCAAGTACAGTATCATGGAAAGAAGAAATAGTTTTACTAATAATATGACTTATAAACAAAAATGATTACAATCTAGTATTGTTTTAAAGGTTTTAAAAACATCACATAAGATAAACTGTTACCCTACTTAACTGATGCTGAATATATCTTTTAATAGCATTTCTTTAGTTCTAAGTCCTCAGTGAAACACGTGAAGGGTCATCAGGGTTGACTCAGATTCATCCTGGCCATAAAATGTATACTTTCTAACAGTGAAACATACTTATAATGTGGTCTCTTGAATTAACAACATTTTCCTTAACATTGATTTAATTTGCATTTGTTGGATGTGTGATTTATTGTTTAGCCTGTGGAAATAGATGCACAACAGGAGGAAGTCAGAAAATGAATGCAAGTGGCAAGAGATGGTAATTTCTGTTCATTTCATTAATCTTCATTGTCTCTTAATGTTTAGTAAGATGAAGACAATGTGAGGTTTTCAGTTCTTCCTTTGGATGTTTGTTTATCAACTTTTTACTGTGTTCAGGTTATGCCTAAGATATTGTGTTTGGTATGTTGTGAATACAGTAATTAAAATGATATATTCTCTGTAATAAAATAGGTTGGAACCTAGGAGGACAAAAAAAGAGTGAACTGCAAATTATAGAACAAGATACAGAAGAGGGAAATTGTTATAAAGTTTCAGCAGCATAAAGAAAATTTTTTATTGTTTTGGGTAACATTTTATTTACCTTTTTTTTTTTTTTTTTTTAAGAAAGTATCATTGAATGGAGCAATGTACAGTGAATTAGATTTTGACCAGCAAAGAAGCTCAGGGTATGGATAGAGAAAACAAAACAAAATTAAACAAAAAAACATTTTGAATTTCCGGTGGATAAAAGAGCAAAAAGAAAGGAAAAATGACATGTGAATACTCTTGAAGAAAGGGGTTGTAGTCCAGGTTGCAGGAATAGAAAATGTATAAAAGGAAAATTTGGAAGAAAAGGCTGCCTAAGCTGTTTAAACCCATGGAATCTTGACCCATAAGTGATCATCCAAGAAGTTTTTGAAGAAGGAAGAAGCATTGGAGATCGCTGAGTAGAGAAATGTCATAATCAGAAGGAAGCTTTTGGAAGATCACTACAGGATATTGCTGTGAGGGCACTAAACAGTGGGGTGAGGTACAGTAGCAGAAAGTCAAGCTAGAAATTAGTCAATAGAACATGTAATGGAATTTGAGGAAAGTATAGTTGAGAGTAATTACATAAAACAAAACAAGGGACTGTATCTGATAAGGCTAAGGAAGAGAGATAGTGGGGATGCTCAGGTATGACATCAAAGTTTTCAGCTAAAGAACTTGTATATTGATACTGATTTAATTAAAAATAGAGATATTTAGATACCTTGATGATTGATTACAGAAGCAGGTGACTTTGTTTTGGGTATGTTTGATACCTGAGAGAGGGTCTGGGAAGGCTCTATAGTCAGCCTCAACCCACCCCGTCCTCTACCAGGTTCTTGACTTCACCACAGAAAATAATTCAAGAGCAGAATCACAGGAGAAAGTGAAAAGAGGTAAAATACAGAGAATAAGAAATACAGACATCACAGGGAAAGTGTGGCCTGGCTCCAGAGACTGAGAGGCAGACACACCAAGTTTTATACAAAACCAAGAAATACACACTTAAAGTTTAGTGCAAAGTGCAGGCTGGCTCAAGAGAGTGAGCAGCCTGCTAAAGGCAAGGTTAACACAAAAAGTAAAGCATACACACCTCACAGGGGAAGTGTGAGTTGGCCCCAAAGAGAGTGAGCAACAGCCCTGCATTCTCCCTGGATTCAACTTTTATAGTTTTGGCGATCTGTACATATTCATGCCATCTAATGACTATTCAACTAAGGGGGTGGTTCCTGGTTATGTTACTTAGTCTTGCAAGTGCTCAGTTGGTCTCTTTAGAGCAAGCTCGTTGGTCAAAATCCATCACGTGCACTGAGTATATTAAAATATACTGTGGGTGCTCTCCAGTGCCTCCAGTGGGAGGTCATTTAAGGGATAAATTCCTTTTTATTGAGCATGCTCAGCCAGTGAGATTTCCTCCAGTCTCAATCTCCACTTGCTGGTGCTGAAAATAGGTGCTACAGGTCACCTTACCTTAGGACTGAGAGGTGGAGCTTGAGTCCTATGGGTGTGATTTGAGGGCCAGGGGAGTGGCCAGGAACCCAATCCCAGGGGGACTGAGCACCTCCTATCTCATGTTGAGGTATTAATAGATAGGCATTTATGGAGAGAATATTATTTAATGCCCATTTTGTATCACTATGCTAGGCACTGGAAGTTCACTAAATAATATGACAAACTCATGGAAGTAAGGGTTGAGTGGATAAGACAAAAAAATTAATACATGTCGTTGATTTTAAAAGTAGCCAAAAATCTGTTCCTTCCCACCCAAAGTTAGTGTCTCTACTTCTTGACTCTGAGTTGGTCATGTGACTCATTTTGGCCAGTGGATCTTTAGCAAACATTACACAAGTAAAATCTTGTAAAACATGCACGCATTGTGCAATCTTATTTTTGAAATCTGAACAGATACATGTGAAAAAAATTTGGCATAGTCTGACAAAAGATGAGATAGACATGGTTGCATTACTCCTAAGGTAATGGCCAACGGTCTGCCAATTGTCAGAACTGTAAGTGAGGCCATCTTATATCATCCATATACCAGCTGATCCTTTGGCTGACAACAAACACAGGATAGAGCACAGCAGAGTTGAGACAAGTAAGTCTAGGCCAGAAGAACCATCCAGCTAACCTACAGAATAATGATCTAAGCTTGGTTTTGAGATACTTAGTTACAAAGCAAAAGTTAACTAATAAAATATATACATACATACATACAAGTACATGCATACATACAAATATTGTTAATCTTGTTTTTTGATGATCCTGTCTTGTACTAAGTTGCTCACTCCCAGTTCCTTACTCCTGTAATGTCAGTTTCTTGCAACCCATTCTCTGACCATCACTTATATTTCCATCTCAAGCCCTTTATGTACTGTCTCTAAAAGTCTGTAGCTCACCGTGATCTTTAATCCACCAATCTTACCTTCTTTTCAATATACTTCACCTCCTAATGTCCCCTTTTCCATTCCTATTTAGCTTAAATTCCATGGCCAGTCATTAAAATCTCTCTTGCACACACCTTTGCGCCCTTGCCTCTCAAGTTTAGTCTCAACATCACACTTACCTATGTAACAACCCCTATATCTTTACAATCTGACTTACTGTCATCAATCAATTATGTGTGGTCCTTACAAAAACCAAAGCTCATCTCCTGTTACCTACTCAAGAGAATTTTCCTATCACTTTCCTCCTTTTTCTCATACATTGTTGAGTCTTCACTAAAACCAAAGCTCATCTCCTGTTAGCTACTCAAGAGAATTTTCCTATCACTCTCCTCCTTTTTCTCATACATTGTTGAGTCTTCACCCTCTTCCGCCTTGCTAAAGTGTAAGTAAAAAACCAAAGCTCATCTCCTGTTACCTACTCAAGAGAATTTTCCTATCACTTTCCTCCTTTTTCTCATACATTGTTGAGTCTTCACCCTCTTCCGCCTTGCTAAAGTGTAAGTATAGAGAAGTCTCTAGCAATTCTCACTCACTTAAACTGACTCCAAATTTTTGCCACCATTACTCAACTGAAACTACTCTTGGCAAATCACCAAGAAACGTCACATAGCTAAATCTAGTAATCGAGTATTAGTCAATCCATTGTTTGGACTATCTTCAAATTTGACTAATGTTATCAGTCTCTTCACTCAGGTCCCAAGATATCTCTAATTTAACACTCTCAATTCTTTTCAAGTTTCTCACCTTCTCCTTGACCACTTAAAATTGAACTGCAAGAAGACTCAGTCCTTACTTTTCTTCTCCTGCCTCCTCTTCCTTTCCTCCCCTCTCTTCTCTTCTACTCTTCCTTTCCCTTCCATTTCTTTATCTTCTCTATTCTATCTATATTTGCACCCAGATGATCTCATCTGGTATCGTAACTAAATTCCATCTAAATGCTGACAATTTCTGAATGTGTATCTCTAGTTCACAACTAGCTCCTGAACTGTAGACCCTTTACCAGTCACTAGTTATCATAAAACAAATGTCTATTAAATGTTAAAATAAAAATATTTAGACAAATTAAATTTAACAGAGTTTAATTGAGCAAAGAATGACTTGCTAATTGGACACAACCAGAACCAGAATATGTTCAGAATGACTCCAGGGCTTCTGTGTAGTCGGCTAAGATTAATAGACAGACAAGGGAGAGTGATTCACAGAAAGTGAGGTGCAGAAACAGCTGGATTGGTTACAGGTGGAATTTTGTCTTATTTGAACACAGTTTGAATAGCTGGCTGCCTGTAATTGGCTGAGATTTGGATACTTGTTACAAGAGTAGGTTACAGTCTGTTTCACATTGTTAGGTTACAATTCATCAGGTCTAATGATATCTTTAGTTAAAACTTAATTTAACATAAATATCTCAACTCAGCATTTCCAAAAGAGAACTCTTAAACACCCCACCTTACCACATTTGCTCAAGCCTCAATCCTACACATCTTAGTCAATGACGACTCCATTTTTGCAGATACCTTTTGGTCATTTGTAGGTGATCTCTTTCTCTCACACCAGAATCCAGTCTGTAAAGAATTCTATTGGATTGTCCTTCAGAATTTATCAGGAAGCTGACCACTTCTCATCTCCTCCACTGCCACCCTTTGGTCTAAGTCACCATTGCTTACATGGACTCCTGAAATAGCTTCCTATCTGGTCTGTTTCCCTCCATTAGCATCTGGAGTTATCTTTAAAAAGCAAGTCAAATTATCTGTTCAAAACCCTGTGATAGCTCTCAATTTCATTCAGTGAGAAAATCAGATATTTTACAATAACTTACATGATCTCCCTTCCCCTATTATAATACTTTTCTGATCCCATCTCCTACAACTCCCCACCCCCCACCTCATGCCACCACAGCTATTCAAGCACCAACCACCTTACCATCCCTCCAGCACATCAGGCATTTTCCTGGGATCTAGGACCTTTGTACTCATTTCCCTTTACCTGGAAAACCCTTCTCCAAATGAACCATTGCTCAATCTCCTTACTTTTTTAAGTCTTTTCAAAGAAGCCTGATTTCTATTTAATGATGCAGCTAGTTTCCTCCTACCCATTCACGCCATTCACGCTACTCCCTTATTCTTCACACTGCTGCTTTTTAACCATACCAATTATTTTCTTCTGTATTTCTATACTATAAAATTTATTTTTTGCTATAGTTGTTTATTGCCCTTGACCTACTAAAATTTAAGTCTCATAGTTCTAAGAGCTTTAAGAGTCTTTTTTTGTTTGTTTGTTTCATTGTTGTTTCACTGATATAGCCTGACTACCTATAACAGTGAACATAGAAGAACTCAACAGATATTATTTAATGAAATGTTGAATAAAGAACTATGTAGGGAATTGACAGAATTCTACATTACATATCAGGGGAGAATTATTAGGCACTTGATCTATCAATGTTTATTGCATGAACTGAAATGTCTTTCCCCACCCCCCATCAACCAAACACGGGGAAAACATCTTGAAAATTAATATCTGTATTTCTTGCATAGGTACTACAGTTCTAGCATTCCAAAAGTCTTTCTGAATCCTTTTTTTATGAGATATAACAAGGATAACTGTTAATTTCTTGATATTTACATGTTCATTTACAAATTGAAGTATTCATTTAACTTAAAACATTGGAGACTGACTGTAGAGCTAGGGCTGGGTCTCTGGAGCTCACAGATCCCTCGAGCCTGTTCACAAACGCTTCACATGCAGGTCAAGGAGCTAGGTAACTGGCAAAATGGTCCTTGGTGCCTTGGCTGAAATAGGAATAGTCTTTATTCAGCACACACATGTCTAATAGCTAAACAGTACAAAGAGAAATTCTGAAACTCAACTGCTACCGGCAAAATGCAAAGAAAAACTGAGCAGCTGCCAGCAGAGTAAACATGCTGTATTAGTCAGGGTTCTCCAGAGAGACAGAATCAATAGGATATGTTATAATTATATGAGAGGGATTTATTAGGGAAATTAGCTCACGTGGCTATGAAGAAAAGTCCCACGATAGGCCGTCTATAAACTGGATGCCGGTAGCGTGGCGCAGTCTAAGTCCAAAGGCCTCAGAACCAGGGAAGCTGATGGTGTCCTTGGTGTAAGTTCTGGAACCCAAAAGCTGAAGAGTCTCAAGCTGCTGATGTCCACGGACGGGAGAGAAGAGTGTATCCCAGCTCCAGCAGATCAAGAGAGAGAGCTTCACCTCTTTTCTCTGTCTTTTGTTCTCTCTGGACCCCCATCAGATTGGATGGTTCCCTCCCACACAGAGGGTGGGTCTTTCCCACCCAGGCCACTCAGACTCTCATACTAATCTCTACTGGAAACACCCTCATGAACACACCTGAAAAGATTGCTTTACCAGGTTTCTCAGCATTCCTTCATCTAACCAAGTTGACATCCAGAATTAAACTTCACACATGCTCTATTTCTTGACTGGAGCTTTGCTGGCCCACTCTACTTCACAAACTGCAGAACACACACAAGCAACAAACCAGAAAGATACATGGGTGCACATACACACTAACTCCACCCACACACAACTTGTTTACTAGAAATGTTGAGGGAGCCTGACTAAATTATCCTATTCCCCCCCCCCCCCCCCCGCACTGACTTCTTCACACATTTTATAATGACACTGACAAAGGCGGGTTCCTGCCTCTTTAATACCATAGCCATATACATGAAGGGAATTACAGACTACCACTTACCATTCAATTACCAGTACACCTAGTGCTTGACCTTTGAAGCAGTACTATGCATTTTAAAAACGTCTATTTAGATAAGTAACGTCTTATTTAAGAAGGCTTTAGAAATACACATGGCATCTCTTCAGAAGGTAGTGCATTGTATGTAACAGCAGTTATAAATGAAACATTCTCTATAACAGAAATAGAAGCAGAAGCTTCTAAGAGTTCATCAGAAAATCTATTTACATAGGTTTCATTGGAGAGAATCATCATATTCAAAATAAGATGCAGTGTGTGCTTTCAAGCCCTTCACACATTAATATCTCCTAACAAATTTACAAATTTGTGTTCCAAGTTCGAAACAGATATTCACGGTAGGTCACAGTTGAGGGTCGCTAGGCAGATTTAGTTGTTTTGAGACTGTTTATGAGGCAGCACTTTCAGTTTGGAAAGATCACACTGGCTTTTGTAGCACACTGTGTGTGCAAATAGGTTCCTTCAAGCTTCTGCAACAAACTGTGGCAAAAAAGCTGCCCGCAAATATGTTTCTCATAAGACAGCTTAAATGTGTTGCCACATGGGTTTTTCTGATCTAGCTTTACAAGCACTCCAAAGGATGCTGCATAAAGAATCAAAGAATCTGCCAGCAGTTGAGATGCAACCCCAGGAGACGTCAAAGGCAAATTTCAGTCTGATATTCTCGTGAAACAGGGACATAACCAAAGATGTAAAATCCATGTGCGTTGTTTCAAAGGATCCTTCAATACACTGCTTATGTGCTTAGGAGAGAGACAAGTAACCAGAATCCCCAGGGTTTTCCCTTTAGTGTGCATGTCTGCCTCTTCGCTATTCTCCCAGGAACAGTGACTGGTTTGTGAGTAGAGCCTGCATCATAAAACTCACCCAGGAGTCCTGGCCACAGGAAATCCCCTGATGACAGCATAGCTGGAGGCAAATACCCACATAGGCCCTCCTTTCCCTAAAACCATGAACTTCCCCCTCCCCCAGGGATTCTTAAATTAAAACAAAATTAAGTAGGGAAAAAAATGATAGAACTGTCTGATCCACAGGACATGTTCTAAAACAGGGCAAAGCAGAGCCATTTGCTCACAATTTAGCAATGGTGAACAACGGGACATGGATGGGAGGCTGTGGGCTGATGATATGTTGACAATCTTCAGGTATTTTTTTTTTCTTTTTCCACATCAGTGTGTAGACTATTTGTCCACAGGATTGGGAAGCTTCTCAAGTCATTCAGGTAACTACACTGAGTTTGAAATTTAGAGAGATTAGCTAAACTCAAAATATTCTGTCCAGTGGAATTTCTAAAGCAGCTGGT
>NW_007733958.1:91915-93013 GCF_000696425.1 Galeopterus variegatus
ATTTAGAGAGATTAGCTAAACTCAAAATATTCTGTCCAGTGGAATTTCTAAAGCAGCTGGTCTTGAATGGCTGCAATTACATATTACTCAGGGTAATATATATATATACGGCTTGGTGTAACTGCAAGATGTTATTTTCTTAAACTTTTAATTAAGTAAAATGAAATGAAGCTAGACTTAACTGACAGCAATGATACATATATTCCTGCCTTCCACAAGCAGCTGTTACATGCAAAGTGAGGGAGAGCATTACATAAGGAAAAATCAACCAATTTTGCAATTGACTCAAAGGGAAACACATCATCTTTGAAACATCTTTCAAACGTAAACTCTCATGCAAAATGAAAGATCTGTTTTACTGCTGTAATGACTGATTTTTAAGAGTCACACACCATTATTTCATGGATGGTCACTTCTTCTCTAGCCTGAGACTCATTCTGGTCTTTATTACAAGTTTATTCTGCCATTACCTGGCTTTGGGCTGTCTACTCTGTGTGTTTATAATTATATATCATATATAGTATAGATATATAATAAGCATTGATATATAATATGTATCTAGTATCTATATATTATCAATTTTTTTCCTTAAATGTTGACTAGAGCTGGGCTGGAATTTTTTTTTTGTCCTTTTTTGAGACCGGCCGCACCGCGCTCAGACAGTGAGCGCTGTGAGCGCACCGGTCCTCCCTATATAGGATCCGAACCCGCAGCGGGAGTGCTGCTGCGCTCCCAGTGCTGCACTCTCCTGAGTGTGCCATGGACTCGGCCCTGGGCTGGAATTTGAAAGGTTTTTGTTCTATCCTGGATAAGGTGTTTGACAGTTGGGTTGCTTTGGGAACATCCTCTCAATTTTCTGAACCTCAGACTCTTTATTTATAATAATAAAGGGCTGGAAAAGATGAGCTCTCATATTGGCTTCTAATAGAATATATTGCTATTGTGTGATGAAGTCTAGTCTAAAGTTCCCTGTGAGAATAGGGTGGATATTTGAAGATGGACACTTGAAGGTTTACATAGATCTGAATCATCATATCATTGCTTTACACTTAGATAGTGTTAAACTTTTTTATAAACTCTCTTCAAGTACACTTTCTT
>NW_007733958.1:94732-95082 GCF_000696425.1 Galeopterus variegatus
ATATGCTTGAGTTCAACAGAGTACTGTTGTGTATTCAACCTGTAAGAAAGAATAACAACATGATAAAAATTAAAATAGTCTACCATCGCTATTTT
Source organism: Galeopterus variegatus (assembly GCF_000696425.1). Taxonomy (NCBI): domain Eukaryota; kingdom Metazoa; phylum Chordata; class Mammalia; order Dermoptera; family Cynocephalidae; genus Galeopterus; species Galeopterus variegatus. The sequence continues at coordinate 94,828 of NW_007733958.1, forward strand.
CCAAAGCAAGCTAATATATTAAAAGAGATGGTTAATTAGCTATTTACATATGATTTAAACAATAGAGAGGTGTCAAATTACAAGAAGCAGATGTCAAAAAATGGAGTAAGGATCTTCAAATATCTCCTCCTTCATAAAAGCATTAAGAATGCTGGCCAAAATTGAACAAAATCAACATTTCTAAAACCCTAAAAATTAACCAAAAGATTGTAATAAGCCAAGAATAATCGAGAAATAATTCAGGTGATAAAAAAA
>NW_007733958.1:95561-101637 GCF_000696425.1 Galeopterus variegatus
AGTCATTATTTAATATCTGGAAAGTCCCTGAAAAACTCTGTTCTCAGGGTTTGTTTGTTCTGACATGACTCAAAGCATGTTTTCAGCAATAAGACTAATAGAAGGGCATTTGTTGAAAATAATCACTGGCAATTGTTTAACATTAAAAATGCCTGAAGCGGTGATTCCAGCTGAAGTTAATAAGAAACTCACTAAACATCTTAAAAGGACAAGATCAGGAAAGAGATGTCAACAATGGCTTTGAAAAGTTCTGATACATTCCCGGACATTTAGAAGGCCACACACGTGTGCAAGACTGCATCCATGCCCAGAAAAGACCTAAGGAGACCCTAATCTCAGCTCTGGCTGATCTTGAATGTCTACATAGACAGAAAGTGGAGACCAAGGCAAAGTTGTAAACTGCCTGGTCCACTGTCAGCAAGTTCCATTGCATTTGAAAAATTCCCTGTTTAGTCTAAAGCTAACCACTAGAGATTCTAGTAACTAAACATGATGAGGAACTCTGATTTACAGAAATAGTTCAAACAAACAAACAGAAGCAATAAACACCAATGACAAAATTCCATGGGTAGATGGCTAAATTTGATTTTCACAGATGTCATGCTATATTAATTAAAATGTTCAATTTTCAACAAAAANGAAAATGATGTTCCAATAAATAAAGAATAAATTGTAAGGAGATAGAAATTATAAAGCAAAAACAATTAGAAATTTTGGAGATGAAAACTAAAATAAAGTAAAAAAAAATAAAAATTGACTAGAGGGGCTCAACAGTAAATTTTAACGAGCCATAGAGAAAATCAATGAATTTGAAGATATGTCAATAGAGATTTTCCAACCTAGGGGAAAGGAAGAAAAAAAAAAAAAAAAGAAGAAAAAAAAAATGTGCAGTCTCAGAGACATTTGAGAAACCATAAAGCGCATCAACATGTTTGTAATGAGATTTCATAATGAGAAGGGGAGAGATAGAAAGGGGAAGAATGAAAATTGGAAAAAAATAATGACTAAGCTTCCCAAGTGTTTTAGTCCGGTTTTTGTTGCTATAACAGAAATACCTGATACTGGGTAACTTATAAAGAAGAGAGGTTTATTTGGCTTACGATTCTGGGACAGCTGTGTCTGGCACGGGCTTCAGGCTGCTTCTACTCATGGTGGAAAGTGGCAGGCAGCCGGTGGGTACAAGCAGATCACATGGTGAGAGGAAGCAAGAGGAAGGAAGAGAGAGAGAGAAGGTGCCAGGGTCTTTTTAAGCAACGAGCTCTCAGGGGAATTAATCGAGTGAGAACTCACTCATTAATCCCCCCTCCCCAAGGGAGAACATTAATCCATTCATGAGGGATCCGCCCCCATGACTCAATCAGTTTCCAACACTGCACATTGGAGATCAAATTTCCACATGAGTTTTGGGAGGGACAACACATCCAAACTCAATCAGCAGGTTTAGTGAAAAACGTTCAAGACCATCAATGGACTCCAAGCAAGACACATTAAAGTGACCCACAACTAAGCTCGTCCTAGTCAAACTTTGGATATACAAAGAGAGAAGCTTGAGAGCAGCAAGAGAAAAGTGGCATGTAATATAAAAACGATTCTTCATGAAATTAATACCTGACTTCTCATCTGTGAAAATGGAGTCCAGAAGTCCATGGAATAACATATTCAAAGAGCTAAAAGAAAAAGACTGTTAACTAATAATTCTATATATAGCAAAGTATCCATCAAAATGACGAAAAATTAAGACATTTGCAGATAAAACTGAGCGATTCCATTGCTAGCAGATCATCCCTAGAACAAACACTTAAAATTCTTTGGGCAGAAGTGAAAGGACACTAGATAGTAATTTAAATCTACATAAAAAATGAAGAACATCAGAAAATGTAACTGTACCTGTTAATATGAGACATGAGAAATATATTTGGGTTAGAAATCTTTTCTTCTGTGACTTAAATGACAACTACATAAAGCAATAATTATTAATCTCTATTGATTGGTATACAATGTATAGAGATCTAATTAATATAATAATAACAGAACAAAGAAATAGTGAGGGGATGGAACTATATAGGAGCAAAGTTTATGTACACTACAGCTTATTTTCCAAACTAGATTATTTCAAGGTAAGATGTTACTTGAAATCTTCAGGGAAACCACTAAGTAACTAAATAAGCATGATAAAACACAAAACAAAAACCAAAAAACACTATTAGCTTTAAACAGGTAACTTGGGATTTAGTAATTCTTTCCCCACCTTACACTAAAAATATCTAAAACAGCCCTTTGCTGCCATAAGAGATCTGAGAAATTAGTATTGTTGGGGGGGGGTCAATTAGAAATTTTGGAGATGAAAACTAAAATAAAGTAAAAAATAAAAATAAAAATTGACTAGAGAGGCTCAACAGTAAATTTTAACGAGCCATAGAGAAAATCAATGAATTTGAAGATATGTCAATGGAGATTTTCCAACCTAGGGGAAAGGAAGGAAAAAAAAAAAAAAGAAAAGAAAAAAAAGATGTGCAGAGGCTCAGAGACATTTGAGAAACCATAAAGCACATCAACATGTTTGTAATGAGATTTCATAATGAGAAGGGGAGAGATAGAAAGGGGAAGAAAGAAAATTGGAAAAAATAATGACTAAGCTTCCCAGGTGTTTTAGTCGGTTTTTGTTGCTATAACAGAAATACCTGATACTGGGTAACTTATAAAGAAGAGAGGTTTATTTGGCTTACGATTCTGGGACAGCTGTGTCTGGCATGGACTTCAGGCTGCTTCTACTCATGGTGGAAAGTGGCAGGCAGCCGGTGGGTACAAGCAGATCACATAGCAAGAGAAAGCAAGAGAGAGAGAGAGAGAGAGAAGGTGCCAGGGATTTTTTAAGCAACGAGCTCTCAGGGGAACTAATTGAGCGAGAACTCACTCATTAATCCCCCCTCCCCAAGGGAGAACATTAATCCATTCATGACGGATCCGCCCCCATGACTCAATTAGTTTCCAACACTGCACATTGGAGATCAAATTTCCACATGAGTTTTGGAGGGGACAACACATCCAAACTCAATCAGCAGGTTTAGTGAAAAACGTTCAAGAACGTCAATGGACTCCAAGCAAGATACATTAAAGTGACCCACAACTAAGCTCGTCCTAGTCAAACTTTGGATATACAAAGAGAGAAGCTTGAGAGCAGCAAGAGAAAAGTGGCATGTAATATAAAAAAGATTCTTCATGAAATTAATACCTGACTTCTCATCTGTGAAAATGGAGTCCAGAAGTCCATGGAATGACATATTCAAAGAGCTAAAAGAAAAAGACTGTTAACTAATAATTCTATATATAGCAAAGTATCCATCAAAATGAAGAAAAATTAAGACATTTGCAGATAAAACTGAGCGATTCCATTGCTAGCAGATCATCCCTACAACGAACACTTAAAGTTCTTTGGGCAGAAGTGAAAGGACACTAGATAGTAATTTAAATCTACATAAAAAATGAGGAACATCAGAAAATGTAACTGTACCTGTTAATATGAGACGTGAGAAATAGATTTGGGTTAGAAATCTTTTTTTCTGTGTGACTTAAATGACAACTACATAAAGCAATAATTATTAATCTCTATTGATTGGTATACAATGTATAGAGATCTAATTAATATAATAATAACAGAACAAAGGAATAGTGAGGGGATGGAACTATATAGGAGCAAAGTTTATGTACACTACAGCTTATTTTCCAAACTAGATTATTTCAAGATAAGATGTTACTTGAAATCTTCAGGGAAACCACTAAGTAACTAAATAAGCATGATAAAACACAAAACAAAAAACACTATTAGCTTTAAACAGGTAACTTGGGATTTAGTAATTCTTTCCCCACCTTACACTAAAAATATCTAAAACAGCTCTTTGCTGCCAGAAGAGATCTGAGAAATTAGTATTGTTGTAGGGGGGGAAAAAAAAAAAAAAAAAAAAGGAAATCTTTTCCACATTCCATTCTATAAGAATGTTTTAAGTTTAGATTGAGCTCAAGTGTAAAAATAATTGTATAAATTGGTATAGGCTAAGTCATCAAAAAACATCTTTTGCTCATTCACACAACATATTCATGAATTCCAGGCCTCTGCTCCAATTCTTCCCTTACTGTGTCCTAGACTGATGGGGAAACCACTCTTGAAAATGTTGCTTGTCATTGTGTCTGAGGGGAAGGAAGATTTGTGAATTGCATCAGGAATGACAATCGTAAAGGAACTGGAAGAAAAAAAATTGAAAATATTAATATGATTCATGGGAAAGCATGTTTTAAAAATATGAGAAAAAGATAGTAAATTTGATTACATTAAATTTATAAGATTGCATAAAATAAGAATACTAGTAAGTAAAGTAAAAATGCAAGTGGCTACTTGAATACAACACAACCCACGAGACAGAGAAATGCCTAACACTCTTATTCTGTAAAACATTAGTTTATGTTAGGAGTAGCATTAAAACCTTAATGAAAAGATCAAAGAATTTAGAAACACAGTTAATTTACAAAAGAAATGAAAATGGAACTGAACATATTAAACTTTTAATTTTATCAGTGATCAAATAAATGCAACATAAAACAATAATGTAAAACATTTTATTATCTAATTGGCAAAGATTAAAAAGTTTGATGATAGGGCCGGCCTGTGGCTCACTCGGTAGAGTGCGGTGCTGATAACACCAAGGCCACGGGTTCGGATCCCATCAAAAGAAATGAAAATGGAACTGAACATATTAAACTTTTAATTTTATCAGTGATCAAATAAATGCAACATAAAACAATAATGTAAAACATTTTATTATCTAATTGGCAAAGATTAAAAAGTTTGATGATAACACAGAGCCTCATCTTTGATGCGCTAATTCCTTTTTTTAGAACACATTAATTTGTTTATATTTTTACATCCCTGTCTTTCACTGGAATGGTTATTTAATGACAAGAGCTTCATCCATTTTTTTTACTGCCATTTCTTTAGTGTCTGGAACAATGCATCGGCCTTAATAGTCATACCCTTCAGTATATACTTAGGTATAATGAAAAGAAAAAAAGAAAATCTCTACAAAGATTTATTTATTACTCACACAAGCTCTTTTACAGGCTTATTAGACTCTTCAGAGCAAAATTCTCTACGTAATGATTCAACTTGAGAGGCTACATTGCCCATGAAGAACTTCAATATTATCAACATACATCCAGAATCACTGTGGCAGGTAAAGAGAGAGCAGCGGTGATCATAATTTTCTATATCTTTGCACTCAAAAGTGACTCCCAGTACTTCCCCCTTACATGTTATCACCTAAAGCAAGTCATATGGCTATAACCACAAGAAAATAGAACTTGAAATACACATCTACTGCAGTATGTGCAAAATACTGTTTTTCCCAAATGAATGATTGAATGCTCTATTTTGGAGTTTTGAGGCTTCTAACATTACTGTAGCATAAGGTGACACTAACACAGATGGCATTCCTCAACCCCTCTTCACTGACCATTATAAACACAATTATGTGGTTAGGAAAAAATACAATTATCCAGAACTGGAATAAAGTGTGCGAAGTGAGAGCAGTAAAGAGAGGCTGTTTTTTAGTCTTCCATACAGATGTGGGTCAATTGTAAGCAGTAGGATTTTGTGGCTAGGCTTCTAAATTCTGTACAGAGTTCCATGCTACTATGAAAAGGCTTGGACTTAGCATTATAAATCAAACCTGGAAACATAAAATGTTTCCTGTTCTTATAGAGTAGAAAAATTGCACCTGTGGCATAAAGAAGCAGCACGAAGAATTACTTTCTATCTCAGATGTGTGTGTTTTTTAAGCATAGCATGTAAGAAAAATTATAAATTTAAGTCTGTATCACTTGTGAAAGTGTAGTTCAAATTTCTAATAGCCACATAGTGATGCAAATAGTAATTTAACTGACAATTTCTCAGATCAGGAAGGAGATATCAAAAACCTACCCTATAGCAACAGATTCCTAAACCTGAGGGGAAAAGCTTCTAAAAATATATTTAGCAACTCCTCGATAAGAGAAGAGAAGCTCAAAATTAAACTATATATATATA
>NW_007733959.1:0-356 GCF_000696425.1 Galeopterus variegatus
CCTTGTGTTTGATTTTATTAATATGATGTATCACATTTATTGATTTGAGTATGTTGAACCAACCTTGCATCCCTGAGATGAATCCCACCTGATTGTGGTGAATAATTTTACGTATGTGTTGTTGTTTTCTGTTTGCTAGTATTTTAGTGAGGATTTTTGCATCTATATTCATCAAGGATATCAGCCTGTAGTTTTCTTTTTTGGTTATATCTTTTCCTGGTTTTGGTATCAGGAAGATGTTTGCTTCATAGAATGAGTTTGGGAGATTTGTGTCTGTTTCAATCTTTTGGAATACTTTGTAAAGAATCGGAGTCAATTCCTCTTTGAATGTTTGGTAAAATTCTGCTGTGAATCCA
>NW_007733959.1:1328-2813 GCF_000696425.1 Galeopterus variegatus
TCTTTCTGTACCCATATGTCATTCAGTAGAATGCTGTTTAATTTCCATGTGTTTGTATAGTTTCCAGAATTTCGTTTGTTATTGATTTCTAATTTTAACCATTGTCGACTGAGAAAATACATGGGATAATTCCAATTTTTTTGAATTCGTTGAGACTTGCTTTGTGACCTAGTGTGTGATCTATCCTGGAGAAAATTCCATGTGCTGATGAGAAGAATGAATATTCTGAGGTTGTTGGATGGAATGTTCTGTAGATATCTGCCAAGTCCAATTAGTCTAAAGTGTTGTTTAGAGCTTGTGTTTCTCTATTGATTTTTTGCCTAGATAGTCTGTCCAATGTTGAGAGTGGGGTGTTCAGGTCCCCTGCTATTAGGGTGTTAGTGTTTATCTCATTCTTTAGATCTAATAGTGTTTGCTTTATAAACCTGGCTGCTCCGACTTTGGGTGCATATATATTTATGACCGTTATGTCTTCTTGATGGATAAATCCTTTTATCATTATATAGTGGCCTTCTTTATCTCTTTTTATGGTTTTTGCTTTAAAGTCTCTTTTATCTGAAATAAGAATAGCTACTCCAATTTGTTTTTTAATTCTGTTTGCATGGTATATCTTTTTCCATCCTGTCACTCCTAATCTATGTGTGTCTTTACAGGTGAGGTCTGTCTCTTTAAGGCAGCATATTGTTGGGTTTATGTTTTTAATCCAGTCAGTCAGTCTGTGTCTTTTGAGTGGGGAATTTAATCCCTTTACATTTAGAGTTATTATTGAAAGGTGTTGATTTATTCCTAGCATTTTATTGATTTTTATTTAGGTGTCTTAAGTATCTTTTGTTCCTTTCTTTCTGATTTTCTGTTTGTCTTCTGTGTTTATTGGTTTCTTGGGGAGGTAGATAAACTATTTTTTCTCTTTATTGTTAGCATTTTTGTTTTACTGATAGGCTTTGTTCTTTCTTGAGAATTCATGGCAGTGATGGTTGTTTTTCAGGTATCAAACCCAGTACTTCCTTGAGAATTGATTCTTTGCCTAGATGATCTGTCCAATATTGACAGTGGGGTGTTCAGGTCCCCTGCTATTATGGTATTAGTGTATATTTCCTTCTTTAGGTCTAATAGATTTTGTTTTATATATCTGGCTGCTCCAGCATTGTGTGCATATATATTTATGATTCTTATGTGTTCTTGATGGATCAATCCTTTTATCATTATGTAGTGTCCCTCATTATCTCTTTTTATAGTTTTTAGTTTAAAGTCTATTTTATCAGATATAAGAATAGCTACTCCAGCTCGTTTTCATTTCTATTTGCATGGCATATCTTTTTTCCATCCCTTCACTCTTAGTCTATGTGTGTCTTTACAGGTAAGGTGAGTCTCTTGAAGGCAGCATATTGTTGGGTCCCTCTTTTTAATCCAGTCTGTCAGTCTGTGTCTTTTGAATGGGGAATTTAGTCCCTTTACATTTAGAGTTATTATTGAAAGGTGTTGATT
>NW_007733959.1:4263-18582 GCF_000696425.1 Galeopterus variegatus
ATTTACTGTTTGTTTTCTGTGTTTGTTGGTTCCTTGGGTTGTAGATAGCCTTTTTGTTTGTTTGTTTTCGCTTCATGAATGCCATTTTTATTATACTAGTGGGTTTTGATTTTTCTTGGGTTTTTATGGCAGTGGTAGTTATTTCTCAAGAACCAAACCCAGTACTCCCTTGAGAATTTCTTGTAAGGGTGGTCGTGTGGTGTTGAACTCCCACACAGTTTTTGTTTGTCTGAAAAATATACTATTTGCCCTTCATTTCAGAAGGATAGCCTTGCAGGGTAGAGTATTCTTGGCTGGCAATCTCTGTCTTTTAGTATTTTGACTATATCATCCCATTCCTTTCTGGCTTTTAGGGTTTGTGATGAAAAGTCTGATGTTAGTCTGATTGGGGCTCCCTTATAGGTGATTTGATGCTTCTCTCTTGCAGCTTTTTAAGAATCAATTCTTTGAGTTTTGCCAATTTGACTATAACATGCCTTGGAGAAGACCTTTTTGGGTTGAATATGTTTGGAGATGGTTGAGCTTCCTGGATCTGATGATCTGTGATTTTTCCTATACCTGGGAAGTTTTCTGCCACTATTTTGTTGAACATGTTTTTAATACAATATCCTTTTTTCCTCCCCTTCTGGAATATCCATGACTCAGATATTTGAGTGCTTAAGGTTGTCTGATATCTCTCTCAGATTTTCCCTTTGATTCTTTTTTCTTTTTTTTTTTTTTGTCTGCTTGTGTTATTTCAAACAGCCCATCTTCAAGTTCAGAGGTTCTCTCTTCAACTTCCACAAGCCTGCTGGTTAAACTCTCTGTTGTGCTTTTTTATTCTGCTGAATAAATTCTCAGTTTGGCAAGTTCTACTACATTTTTTTTCAGGGCATTGATTTCCTTGTACATTTCTTCTTTCAGGTCCTTCATTTCATCATGATGTCTAGCTGAGTTTTCTTGTATCTCATTCAGTTTCTTTAGAATTATCACTCGAAATTCCTTGTCAGTCATTTCAAGGGCTTCTTGTTCTATAGGATCTAGAGCTTGAGAGTTATTATCCTTTGGTGGTGTACTTTCTTGATTTTTTGTATTTCTGGTATCTTTTCTTTGATTTTTATTCATTGTGGCAGGGGGTTTCACAGTCCACAGGTTTGACACTATTGACTGACTAAGATGTTGCTATGGTTGCCAATTTGGTATTGCTACCTCAGTGACTGCTCAGTTGGCCACTATTGCCTTGCGTGTGTGTTTGCCTTGGGTCTTGGGTCTCTCTGGGGAGCCACCTCTCTGGTTAGCTTGGACTTGGCTGGGCTGCTGGATCTTGGGGTGGTACCACAGGGTGTGTGGTCTCTGCTGAGCTTCCACCTCCTTGGCTGGACTTCTTCCTGTTCTGTGAACTCTGGGCCGGGCTGTTGGGATGCGTGGAGGCACCACAGAGTGTGTGGTCTCTGCGGAGCTTCCCCTTCCCCTGCTGGATATCTCCCTGCTTAGTGCGTGCTAGGCCGAGCTTGAGATGGAGCCAGGTGGCAGCGGTGAAGCCTACCTGCTCTGGATTTCCCAGCAGCAGCCCCCCCACAGGGTGTGTGGACTCTACGAGCTTCTATCTCCCCTGCTGGATATCTCTGTGCTCCTTATGCATTGGGCCGGGCTGCTGGATCACATGGCAGTGGTGTGGTCCCCGTGGAGTTCCCACCTCCCCTGCCAGACATCTCTGTGCTCCGTGCACACTAGGCCAGGCTGGGAATGGAGCCGGGTGCCTGCAGTGAAGCCTACCTGCTGGATCACGCAATGGCGGCCCCACAGGGTGTGCAGTTTCTGCAGAGCCTCCGCCTCCCCTGCCAGACGTCTCACCACTCTGTGCACACTGGGCCGGGCTGGGAATGGAGCCGGATGGTGGCAGTGAAGCCTATCTGCTGGATCATGTGACGGTGGCCCCACAGGGCATGTGGTCTCTGTGGAGCTTCTGCCTCCCCCACTGGACGTCTCCCCATTCCGTATGCACTTGATGTTATGTTTTTATAGTTTAAATCTGTTGATTTGTGGGAGAGAGTGATGCTAGGAACAGTGTATTCCGCCATCTTGACCGGAAGTCCTCTGACCCCGCCCCCCTGAGTGTGTCACTCTCACCACTCCTGCCGCCACATACCTAACCGCCGCGGCTGCTATCGCAGTCTGTGGTTTCTAATCCCAGTACCATCTACGATGCTGGAGAATGTTTGAGAAGAATAAATAACATTGAACTAGAATTTTTTATAAAATTATTCCGTCATTGCCTCTGCTTATACTTTTTTAAAGCTCTAACCACTCCTTTCCTCTGGGAGTCCTCTGAAGTATAATAAATAAGCAGATAATAAGTAAATAAATAAAAAATTTTAAACACTCTGAACGGAATTTGGCAACTGATTGCACAAAATAAACTATTGCTCAAAGATGGCAGAGGAAGACACTCAACATTTCCACTTTTTCAAGTCACTTACATAGAGCAGATTTACAATTGGTTGTTTTTAAGAAAGTGTAGGTTTCCTGGGGCATGGCAGATGTCCCCTAAAGACTGCAGTGTGAAGACAAAGCACTCAGGACCTGACCAGATAGAGAGCACAGGAAACTCATCACACTATGGCCTCTTCAGAGCAGGGTAGAGTAATGTTGTTTAAGGAACAAGCACTGGATGAGAAGTGAGGCCAATGTTTTATTATTAATTTACTGGAAGTGGATAGTATAGGTCTGGAGAAAGAAAGGGGCATTTAGAAAAATTACACTAGATTTTATTGATTTGGGGTTGTGTTTTCTGCTTGATCAGAGTCGAGAGAGAGGCTGGAAATATGTAGAGGAGAAATTTCCAAAAGCATCCCAGGATGGAGTCATGTGGTTAATTTCCCAAAGTCACAGGGCAACCGGAAGATGATGGGGAATGGCGGAGCAGGGAAGCTGAAGAACAGGGAGAGAAGGAACTGCACACCATCGGCAAAGCCAGCTGGTAAACCTTGGAGGCCCCCTGGGAAATTCTGCCTGCAGATGGATCACTGGAGGTTACAGCACGTACTGACCTTTTCACTTACTTCTCTGTACTCTCCCAATTCCAACACGATGCATCAGGAACAGCTAGTGCAGCAGAAAGAGCACAAAGTCTGGAGTCATGAAGACTGAGATTCAGCTGCAGGACTGGCCCTCACCCGCTGTTTAAGAAAGTGCCTTATCCTGCCTCAGTTTCCCCACTGGTAATACTGTGTACTTGCCTCACTGGTTGTTCACCTTTTCATTGCTGTGGGTTTTGTTCTCCATGTCCACTTTGTCAGGAGGGTTAGAACAGGGTTAGCTCTGAGGTCGGCTGGTACCTTATGTATGGGGATGCAATGGTGTAATGCCCTTCTGAAAGCCATAGCATTGCAATCATTGTAGCTTGTGTGTTTAAGCTAGTGAGGAGCTTTTTAATAATATCACCACACGAATGGAGACATTGGAATGAACCTTGCTAAAGGTTTTTACACTAAAGGCAAATTTTCCTTCTGGCTTTATTTCAGTGAGTATGCTTGTTTTCTAGTTATCTGAAACAAGGAAAAACAATCATGTATTACTGATTGAAAGTTTATTTGCGTGACTTATAAAAATAAAGTGTTGATTTTAAGACACTCTTTTTACTAAGTTTAAAGTTTTAAAATTATAATGCCCTGGAAAACATAAGACAACTAAAGAAGATTTGGTGTGTTTGGGGGCAGGGAGGGTGCAAATACCTACAGCAGGTACCCTATATGACAAAAACCTAGGTATTGTTTTTATGTAATGTATATATATTAATAAAATCAATTATTATATTGTATTTTCTCAAAAAAATTGAAGGAGTTTTCTTTATTTTGTTTTCGTGAAGAGAGCTATTTGTTTTCACAGCACCCAGGAAAATCAGATAATTTTGTTGTTGTGTTACACTCCACATTTTAAAGTGGAAAATGAAGTACAGTCAGAAATAAAGGCAGAAGCACACCCAGGTCTCCTAACCCCTGCTTCAGGGCTCTTTGCACTAATTTTTGGACTGTCCATCCATTTCTCCAATGAACTCATCTGTTGGTTGAATGCAAACAATCTCTGTATAAAGTTGCTTTTTTAGAGCGACGGGCTATTAAACCTAAGAGGAGCTAAGAAAGTCTCATTGTAGGAGCATGCTGTTTACCTCCAGAGGGGGAATGGAAGACCAGGCAGGTAAGAGACTTCCTCTGTATCAGTCTATAAGCAACAGCACCCAACCAGAGCCTTCACTTTCTTATTCCAAGCCTTTATCTTACAAGATTGTCCCCAGGATGCCATTGTTTCTATCAAGGCATTGCCCAAAGACCCAAACTTTCCCCCAGTGAAAATCCAGCTGGGAAAATAAAATTGAGGATTGGTTAATAGTAAGTTCACAATATCTCAGTTTAACCATTTGGTTATAGTCAATTGTAATGGCTTATCATGTTGTTTTCTACATTTCATTTTTCATCATAGCCTAGAAGTTTGGAACCTTGAATTTAGTTGATTTTTCAGATATGCCTGCTTATTTTATCTTCATATATGACTTTGTGGGCCTTTTTTCTTGGTTCTTTAATGACTTAAGTGGTCAGTTTTGAGGAGAAAACCCTTGATGAGAAAAATCCACCAAATATACTTAACTTGTCTTCATGAGGTTAAGATACTGGAATATCTCTGTGCATTTTACCTGGTATTTCATGTCTTGCCATTTCTGTTCAATTGTTTATAAAAAGGAAAATTTGCATCACATGCTAGCCAGAGATTACTGTTTACAACTTTTAATGAGTATCAACAGGGCTCTAGGCAGTAAACAAAACCAAAGGAGCACCATCTCTACTTAGTATATCTAAATAATAGATTGAAGAGCAGGTTGCACAGGTGTATATATTTTAATCAATATGTGTTTACTGCTGCTATAAATGACACTAAAACACAGCTACTCCTTGTGTGTCATTATCACCCACAGTAACCCAATAGGCATGCTTCCACTTTATGTTGTTAAGTGATCCTGAGAAGTTGCATGTAAGTTGAATAATGTTAAATGCTGTTGAAGAACCCATTATCCTATGGAGAAACCTTTTACGAAGCAATAGGTAACATATTATTAACTTATATGAATCTGTTACAAAATTCTGGGGTTTTCTCCTATGGTTCCCTTTCTTCATTCAACACTGTTAAATTCCCACCATGTACAAGGCAACATGAAACAAAGTGCTTACTTTCAAAACAGGAGAGAAAAGCCATACATATCCATAACACAAGGGGAAAAGTAATATATCCCCCCAATACTATAACAACTAAAATATTACAGGAATGGTGAACAAATTCAAAGTAAAAAAAAAAAGACCATAAATTAATAATGCATTTACAGAAACTCTAACATACTTTTTATACACAAATAAAGATGATTAACATTAGAGAGAAAACGTAAGCTTTTAGTTTTATTATTTCCTGTGCTTTACCTCTGTGGTAAATATGTCTTAATGAAATATTTAAATCTCAAAATAAAATTAGTGTCTGTCACCGGAGCACATGTTAAAAAGAAAAGCCCATTCACCCTTTCAGGGGATAAATGGCATTGCTAACTCTGCCATGTCATGTACAAGCTATTTGGGCCAGCTGGTAAAAGTGTCTGTTAATTTAAAATAACCTGTTTGTTAATTGCTTTCAACTCAAGTCATTTCGTTCCTGCACTTTGAACCCTAAAGGTAGTTTGGAATAAATGCATCTGGGAATGAGAGGTAATTAATGCAAGCAGGCAGCCATGGCTGCAAGAGCTGGGGATGGAGTGGGGCAGGCCTGGAACCAGTGTTTGTGCTCCAAGGAGCTGATCCCGCTGTTTTGTTGTTAGTTTTGGGGGGTTTTTTTGTTTGTTTGTTTGTTTTCCTTTTCCTTCTGCCTTTTCCTTCTGCCATCTAGTTGCAGGCTACAACTGGAACCTTCTGCCAGAGTGGGCTATCCCATCAGCCCTCTGGCACACTGTGTTGATCAGTAGATAAAACCTTCCCGGCAGTCACAGCAGCCGCTGCCATTGAGGAAGCCACAGCAGTGAGCAGGCGGCTCTATGGAATTCACTAACTGCCTCTCCACCTGCCGTCACCTCCCTGGGTCCCCCAAGGTTCTCCTCGTTGCTGATAGTCATGGTGGTTGCTTGACCTTGGGCCTTGCAGCTGGCTGGTTTCCAGAAAGCTCCTCTGATGACAAGTTGTGCTGCAGACTGTGTTCACGGCATTCAGGCGCAGAGCAGGGAACTGGGGAGAAAAACCTGCTGCAGTTAGTTACCTACAGTCCCCATTCTTCCCTCATAGGCAGAAATCATGCAGTCTTTGGTCTCTCAGCTTCTCCTCCTGCCTAGCACACTGAGTGTAATGGGAGACCAGGCTGTGACCATCTCCAGGGTAAATGGAAGCAGCAAAATATAGAAATAAAAATGGCAGAAACACATGAATTGTATTTTTCCAGTCTATTGAAGCTTGTTTTGCTGCACACTTCACCAAAACAAACAAACAAACAAAAGACTGTCCTGCCAGTTATTTAAGCATGACTGCAACATTTTAAAACATAGGTGACACACACAGGTTTTTATCTGATTGATGCTTCCCTAACACTTTGCAGTCCTTGGGCCATCGAGGAAGTTATGTCGATTTATAATTTTCCAGTGACTCTGTGTGTGTGTTGCAAAGTGAGAAACTGACATTCAGATGATGGTTAAAGTAATATTAGTGCGGCTGACAGCAAAAACTACACTCAGAAGATTGAGCAGAGATGGAACCAGCCAGACTAGTTCTCCCAGAGCATGTGCTACGCCCTGTGTGAAAAGCTGCATTTTCTTGGCAAACCCATTTTTGCTTTAATGTAACAGGGAAGCACATGTCGTAATGGAATGATTATGCCCAGTTTCACTGTGGTTGAGAATTGAGAGGACTTTGGAAAACCTGGAAGAGACTTTCCAGAGTTGAACCCAATATTCTGCCAAAATTACAGAAACTTGATGAAATAGTTGTATTGATACCTCTCTCTTATAGATTCCTCTCCCAAAGGACTCCTGACTGTACCGAGTATTTGGACGTTAAGTATGTAGCATCTGCTTTTCTGTATTAAAGAACTCAGCGCAGTGGTGATACTCACCTGCTCCTCTCCAATCACTGTGTCAATCTTAAACATGTGCTTTGTTTCTCTCTATTTTTAAAAAAATAGGTTTTAAGGCCCTTTCAAACATATTTTTTGTTTGATTTTTACAACCACCCCGAAATTATCTACTTTCTGCAGGTGTGCAAAATGAGACTTGGATTAAAAAAATATAAGACAGTTACCCTGGCTAATAAATGGTGGATTTGGGATTGAAAAACATCTCTTTTATTTCCAGATGGCAATTTTCATCTTTGCACTGAAAATTCTCTGGCTTTTCCTAGCTTCTCTGGTTGAGACATGGTGCAGGGCCAGCCTAGTCCCTGCTCAGGACAGACTACACCTTAAGCCTGGGAATTAACCACACTGGCATGACAGCTGAGAGTGTGGCGTGTTCTAGCAACCATGACAATGTTTGGCTCTTTGTCATACTCTGTTAATCCATGCTTGTCACCTTTTGCTTTCATCATTTATTTATCAGCACCAGCATTAAGGCAAAGTGAAATGCCAATTCCACTTTATATGTTTTTGTTACCTTTAATATTTTCATAATTATTTTTACCAAACAAATCTACAAGCAGCCTCTGCATTAGTTTACTTAGATATGTGTTTGATTAATCAGAAACTTATTAAGGGTTAAGTATGCTCAGGAACTGTGTGGGTCAGGGTTGGATTTTTATTTTATGATGACTCACTTCCATAAGTAATAACTATCGTTCTCCAACTTTAAAAAAAGAAAAAAAAAACCGTCTGGAGTATATTATAAACTTGCCACAACACCTGCCTGTATTTTTAAATTGAGGTTTTCTTTCTCAGAGTCACTCAGAGGAATAATACTAATTTTTACAGCAACGAAGTTAGAAAAAGCCCCCCACCCAGATCGGATTCCTGGAAAGATTTCTAAGTTGCCTTTGTACCACGTACTATGTAAGACGTTTCCCATTTCTGCTATCCCTGTTTTTTTAGTTACTCCTTACTTTCACAAAGCTTCTCCTCCATTCTGCACACCTTTTTGCTTCTCATCTGCAAAAGGCTTCTGAAATCCCCTCTTCCTCTGTGAGGTTTTCCACGAGAAGGCAGACAGTGTGAAGCAACCAGAGGCACGCCCTTTTGCACAGCACCACACACACGCACACCATCTGCCCACCAACCCAACCTGCCAAGCTCCCCTTCCCTGGCCATAGAGGGAAAATGATCTGGAAGCCCTGAGCAGTGGTCAGAGCCTGGTTCCACAGGAACATTCTCTTGTATTTACATCGTGCCTCTCTTCCAAGACGCCCAAAGTGCTCTTGTGACTACCTCACACATTTTCACAACTGCTCTTTGACACAGGCTGTCAGCAAACATCATTATTCCTAGACAGGGGCTGGAGGCGTTAGAACTTTGGGAAGTCACGCAGCTCCCAGAGAGACAGCAGGGCTGAGGCTGCACCAAACCACACTTACCAGGGCAAACCATGGGGACAAAACAAAATCGAGTTAAAAAAAAAAAACAGAAGAAACTGCTTTCATTACCACTACTAATAATCAATGGAAATAACTCCTACATGCATCCAAAATGATGGTTAATAGAATTAAATTGGCACCGATGGAAGGGACCCTTTGCTTGGGAACAACTGCTCCTGAGACATAAAGGAAAGGACAGAGAGAGAAACGGCAGAGCCTGCAACACCACCCATGGGCCTCCATGGGAAGACGTCATCCAACTTACCTGAGACATCTAAACACAGGTCACTCAGTTTTTGCTGAGGACATGGACACGCCTTTGGTATTTTTAAGAACAGAAGGAAAGGAACGTGGCCTGCGTGACCTTTACCTTTACACACGACCTGTCTGAGAGTGACGGCCACCCAATTATCCCAAGTCATTTTCCCCTTAGACACAGTTAAAGGAGGATTATTTCCCTGTATTTCCTTTGCCTTTGGTTTATTTAAGGTTAATATGAATAATAATTCATTTCCTACAGCAGAAGCCTCTCCGGGACAAGTGTTTAATTATGTTCCCATTAAAGCAAAAGGCCGGCCCCCTTATTCAAGTCGGGGCATCGGGCTAGACTAGACGTCTTGGGGAACACGCCCACGCCTTGGTCACCTTCAGGTGGGAGGCGCAGGAGACTCTCAGGGCGTTGGAGGGTGTCTGGGACACTAATTTCAGTGGACGTCTGTGAGAGATGATCTCGTCTCAGGGTTTTTAAGTATGTCGTAAGAGGACATTTTCCCATAGTCATCTTTCCTCTACTTTTTATGCCATTCTTTTTTAAAATGTCCCTCTTATTGAACATCTTTGTGGTAAGTAAATTCATTCAAAAGTCATGAAGTCTATGATTTCAGCAGCTCCCAAAGAAAGGGGCGACGGGAAAGCAGCGCGTTTCTTTTATTTTAGTGAATTTGGATCAGGAGCTGTTTGTCTCATTTCGTTCTTACTGACACATCCATTGCTTTCCTGTTCCAAGCTAGAAATCTAGTTTTACTTTATGTCTTGAGCAAACCTCATTTTTTTCAGTCATTCCTTCAGCAATTTAGAAGGAGTTGAAATCAATATGTCTTGTATGAATTATAACCTCTTTGCTCAGTATTCTATAGGAACATTCTTTCATAAGTCTCACAAAGCAGTTTTACGTCACTGTGATTGTTTTTCTGAAATCTTTGGAAATTAAACTGAAACCTGTTCTCTAGGCAAATATTTCTGTTTAATAAAGGAAAAGAAAATATTCCCATTTTCTTTCCTTTTCAATTTCATTATTACTTAAAAATGCATATATATATTTTTTTTCTTTTTCTTTTCTTTCTTTTCTTTTTTTTTTTTTTCTGTCCAGAGACTTTTCTAACATCTACCCTGTGCTGTGTAGACTTGACCTAAGAGCATGCAGTGAGTGGGCTGGGGAAGGGCTGTAGCTATGAGAAATGAACAATACCCTCCTTTCATGCACGGAGGAAGAGCCCAAGTCACAGACCCACAGGGAAGACCTCCAGAGCCCTGCATGTCCATAGAGGGAGGCAAGGACAAATTAACCTTGGACCTTTGCTCCCCTCCCCTCCGCCACCCCAAAATGTCACCGCTTCATTTTCTGATCAGTCTTACAGGAGCCTTGTCCACATTCTGATCCCTCTTAACTCTGGTGCCCTGTTGGTGGGAATGGGGTGGAAAGAGCAGAGAGAAAAAAGAGGGTGAGAGATACAGTGCTCATCCCCTCTAAGCAGTTGCAGCTCAAAGCTAAGTTTGGCATCAATGGCCGGGAAGCTTCCAAGAGACCCTCAAATGAGGCTCCATTTTGCCCAGGGACCATGCCAGCCTCAGCATTCCTGCCCTCACCTTCCAGCACCTAGCAATCTTCCCTCAAGGAACCCTCATAACACGCCCTGTTTTTCCTCCTCTCTTTTCTTGTCCCTGCCTTCGGCATGAAAATCAAGAGATTCCTTGAGTTTCCTTTTGAATGTTTAGTCAAGGGACAAAAAGACTCTGATAGATAAGCCTCAAAACAGAAGCAATACTGGAAGTCAGAAGCAATACTGGAAAAGTCAGGCACTCTTCTCTTTCCAGTATGGAGGACTTGACAGGAGGTTCATTTTTCCTCCTTTGACTCCCCTATAAGCTCATGGTCTAACTGAGAAGTCAGCTGAGAATACATTTTATAAAGAACCCAAATTAAGGCTGAGTAAATGCATCTGAAGATTTGAGCTACCTTAGAAGAGCTAAAATTGAGTTAGATAATGATTTTACTATTTTTTACTGGTTAAGAAGCTTAAATCCAAAAATAAGTAAATTTTGGTTGGTGCTGTTAGACTCAACAAATGGTCAAGAGGTGGATTGCAGATACGGTTGGAGAACAGAGGGGCTGTCTAGTTACCCACTTCATGCCCTGGGTTCAGTAGATACAGACTGAGCATCCTTAATCTGAAAATCCAAAATCCAGAATGCTCCAAAATCTGAAACTTTTTGAGCACTGACATGATACTCAAAGGTCATGCCTGAAGAAAATGCTCCTTAAAGCATTTCAGATTTTCAGATTTCAGGGATGCTCAATCTGTAATGTATATGTATATAAAAATATTCCAAAATCTGAAAAAATCCAAAATCTCAAACATTTTCTGGCCTCAAGCATTTTGGATAAGGGATAGTCAGCTTGTACTGCCACTCCAGGTTGCAGTAGACGTGGGACTGTGAACAGCCCTGGTAAGAAGCCTCAGTGGACTGAAAATTGGGTAAGGGACACAAAAACTAATTATGATTTATAATGAAGAACATGCTAATAATATTGATTTGATTATCACACACTGTACACAAATATTGATAGTCAACTCTGTACCCCATAAATATGTATAAATAAAAATAATAAAAATTTTTTTAAAAATGAAAAAAAGCTCAAGATGAGTCTTCTTCACATATTTTACCAACAAAACATCGTTGTTAGATGCATCAGGAGACAAAGGCCACAGTCACATGAGTATAAAACAGGGTTCAAATTTCCAAGACATTCTATGGTACAGGTGAACTTTTTTAAAACAGTTTTCAAATAATTTAAATCCTTCTCTAGAAATTGCCTGTGCATATTTATATACTGTCAGGTCACCAGATAGTTCAACGATAAGTATTTAAATGCTAATTAGAACTATGTCACACTGGTCAGCTTTGTAAAACATAAAAAGGTGCTAGGAGCAGTGTCCCTTAGCCTGGATCTTTCCCATCAGCAGTACATAATTTAGAGTGTGGCCTCTGGTGGCTCTTGATCATCTTATTAGAGCTGTAGTGAGAAGCTCACTAGAGATTTAAATTCTCAGGCATGAGGCCCTTCAGGCTGAGTTGAAAAAGCTCAAGAACTCAGTGCCATTCCCCATTAAATTTGGGATGAAAAATAAGCTGGAAAGAAGCTGGTCTGAAAACCTGGCTGAAAAGAAAGCTGAGAGCCACCCAGACCAGTCCCACCCACAAGGACCTGACATGTGGAACACAGAGACATAGCATTATCTCAACTCTGGGATATTCTGGAAGCTGGTCAAAAGAAAGAGCAAAACATTCTAGCACAGGTTTGCCATCATTTTCAAAAGCCAGTCAACCAGAATCTATAATAGAAAACGAATTACCTAAGAAGACAGATGAGATAACACATCTAGATACATTTTGCCTAAGATTATCTTTTTACATTTTTTTGCTATGTCATTGAACCCTGCCTGAAGCTTGTGTATAATATGTCAATTGTCTTGATACCTTTGATACCTTCTCTAACCTAACCTTTTTCATTTATTTTTTTCCAAGACTTTCTTCCCAACCAAAATAACGGCCAGGGTGCCTCCACAGCCCCAAAAGATATGTGGTTGAGATGAAGGAAAGCCAGTTATAACAGTACTTTAGTTGTTCATGCAGTATCCCTGATAACTCTAAAGACAATGCTCACCTAATTTAAAAATAAATCAAAAAAATATCATAAGCTGGAGGAAAAGACAAAACTGAGAAGCAAAGGGAGTTGGATAACTTAAACACTCAGTCCTACATGGAAAATCTAGTCCCAGTGGTAAAAACCTTGGTACGATGCCACCATTAAGATGTACAGGACAACAAAATCAACAAAATATTGCTCTAGAAATATAAAACAGGGATTAGGATGGGCTTTCTCCATATACTGAAAATCCCTGTTTAAGACCCTCTGCGATGGTTCGAATGTGTTCACCATTCATGTCTTGGAATCTTAACCCCCAATGCAACAGTGTTGAGAGGTGAGACCTTTAAGAGCTGATTAGGTCATGAGGACTCTGACCTGATGAATGGATTAATGCCAATATCATGAGAGTAGGTCAGTAATGGCAGGAGTGGGTTCCTGATAAAAAGGATGAGTTCAGTCCCCTTCCTTTCTCCCTCTCTCATGCATGCTCTCTTGTCCTTCCACCTTCCACCATGGGATGATGCAGCAAGAAGGCCCTTGACAGATGCAAGCTCCTTCACCTTGGATTTCCCAACCTCCAGAACTGTAAGAAATAAATTTCTGTTCTTTATAAATTACCCAATCTCCTGTATTCTGTTATAGCAGCACAAAACAAACTAAGACAGGCTCCAACTTCTAAATGACAGCTTCCACGGTACCCACAAGAGATGACCCATTCAGGGAACTCTAGCATAAATCAGTATTACGCATCTTCATTTACTGGAAGGTGAATTATTCTAGAGATGGTTTCCTCTCAAAGAGAATCAGGTTATAAAGAAGCTTTGGCCAAGGCCAAATTAATCTGCTACACTATATGAAAACGTTAGATATGACCTCATTAACATGCCCAAGATTTATTTAAGAAACTATGTCTCTACCTGTATTATTTGGGCCCTTAGCCACTAAGGGAACAGTCAAAGTTCTACCTCTCCATGCCATCTCTACTAGGTGTTGCTATAAGATGGTATGATGGTGGTTTGGAAGGAAGGTTTTCAGAATGGCAACAGAAAAAAAAAAAAAAAGCACATGTTATGGTTTGAATGCTTATTCCCTCCAAAACTCATGTTGAAATTCAATCCCCATTGTAACAGTATTAAGAGGGTGGGAAATCCAACTGTGGTATTTGAAAAGTAGGGCCTTTGAAAGGTGATTGGGTAATGAGAGCTCTGCCCTCATAAATGGATTAATCCATTCATGAATTGATGGGTTAATGGGTTAATGGGTTATCACAGAAATGGACTGGTGGGTTTTTTTTTTTTTGTGACCGGTAAGGGGATCGCAACCCTTGGCTTGGTGTCGCCCGCGCTGCGCTCAGCCAGTGAGTACACCAGCCAACCCCATATAGGATCCGAACCCACGGCAGGAGCGCCACTGCGCACCCAAGTACCGCACTCTCCCAAGTGCGCCACAGGGCCGGCCCTGGACTGGTGGCTTTATAAGAAGAAGAGAGGCCTGAGTTAACACACCCTTGCCCTCTCACCATGTAATGCCCTGTGCCATTTTAGACTCTGCAAAGAGTCTCCACCAGCAAGAAGGTCTTCACCAAATGTGGTCCCTTGACCTTGGACTTCTCAGCCTCCAGAACTGTAAGAAACATATTTCTTTCTTCATAAATTACCCAGTTTTAGGCATTCTGTTATAAGCAACAGAGAACTGACTAAGACAGTGATATCAAGAGCACTGGACTAGTTTAGTATTACCCCAAATGTTTTCTTTTTTTTTTTTGTCTTTTTCCGTGTCCGGCAACGGATCACAACCCTCAGTGTTGCCCCCGTACCGGACCGGGGACCGGCA
>NW_007733959.1:19040-23547 GCF_000696425.1 Galeopterus variegatus
CCACGCTTCCCAAGCGGCGCACTTATCCAGTGCACCACCGGGCCGGCCCTACCCCAAATGTTTTCTGTAGAGTGGGAATAGCTCAGAAGATGGCAATACATGTTTTGCATATTCCCAAACCCACGATGGCCCATTGGTGAGATAGACAATAAGCTTCGAGAAGGCTCAGTCCCCTAGAAGGGTAGCTAAACCTACTAAAAGCAATGGAATTTCTAAATTACCCATTCACAAAATGGATTCTTGATGTCTTTGAACAGTTTTTCAAGTTCACAATAGTACTTTACAAAAATTAGTTTGAAGACCTTGCAAGAACTCTCATTGATGTCTTAACACAAGTAATGATGTTGCAGAGTCTCTTAGACATTCATTTTTTAAGTGATCTGTTATCTATTAAAGGGCAGGTAATCATAACAGCAGTCACTTTTAAACATGAGCTATGTGTCAGAAATGGTTCTAAGCCCTTTGTATGTATTGCGTCCTATCTCCCTCACACAATTCTGTAAGGAAAGGACTCTATCATCCCCATCTTACAGATGAGGCAACTGAGACATTAAAAGGCTAAGCAATTTGCATAAAGCTACAGAGCTAGTAAGTAGCAAAACTGGGGTTTGAATCCAGGAAACCCAGTGCCAAATCCATGCTTTTACCCACTCTGAGGGAAAGGTCTGGAAAATGCAAAAACATTCTCATAAGATATTGAGAAACTGGCTTCTTTTTCCATGTAAAAATTATAATTCTATTTCTTCTTCATAGAGGTAGTAAAATACAGTGCCTAAACACGTAGATTCTAGTGCTAGGCTACTCTTTTCATAAATCCCCAGCTCTGCCACTTACCAGCTCCAAGATCTGGTCATGATAAACTTTGTGACCTGGGTAAGTTACCTAATTACTCTGTGCCTCAGTTTCCTCGTCCGTGAAATTGGGATAATGATGATAATGGTACCTATCACATAAGGTTGATGTGAGGGTCAAGTAAGTTAATCAGCACCCAGCACATAGTAAGTGGTATATAAGGATGAGCTACTTTAGGTGAGAATTACAGGTAAGAAAGCATTCATCCAAAAGCTGTCAAGAATAATCACTGAATACGTAATAAGCATTCCTTTCAGTGACGTATTTCCTACATTCCCCAAAATTACCACCAATCCAAATGCTAAATCCCTCTTTCCATAAAAACCACAATTGATCCCCTGGTGATGGCAGAGGCCACGGGCACTGTCGGTGTGGAGGGGGCAGGTGAACAGGGGAGGACAGGTCCCCGGGCATTGGTGCTGCAAACATGGAGAGGGTGACCGGTACCACGGCAGAACTAGCGTCAGGAATTGATTTCAAATCAGGTTCTTAAGAACAATGTTGAGGATAATTATGATCATTATTGTTATTGTCTTTATACCATGCAATTACCTTGGCTTAATTAATTCAACCCTATGAAGTGCTTTGAGATCCTCAGATGAAAGGTGCCATGTTACTCTGAAGTGTCATTAGTTTTCTACTGCCCCTTTCATCCAAGGTGATTATAGCTCTTTGCAAGCATTAATTAATCCTCGTAATAGCCCCAGAAAGCAGATAAGCATAGGAGTCATCCACACTGGGGCCAAGAGAGACATTTATCCAAGGAGTTCAGTGGTAGCAGTTGAGTAGTCAGTTTGGTGGTTGGAAGTCCCCCAAACCACAGAACTTTGTGACTTGTGCATCAGCAATTTGTACAAGGCTCCAGTTTAGTAAAGAATTAAATGAGAAGCAATTTCTATGTAGTCCAGATTTTTTTAGAAAGTGAATATGCAGTTTATACCCAGAGAGATATCCTCAAAGGCTTAGTTATGGGGTTGGAGCAGGTGGAGAAGTCAAACCCTCATCTACTCTTTTTCAATGGCTTGGCAACTTTATAATCAAACAAAATGTTTTGTCATGTTCTATAGTGAAGGATTTGCCCAAGGTCACGAAACTATGGAACCTAAACTGGGAATTGCCCTTTGTTCAAAACCACAGACTCAGTTTAATTTTCACAGAGATCTATTAATTGTGGTCTTTTTCACTGCTATTTATACCCCCACTCTAGGATCAAAGGCACTTGGGAATAAAATATTGTAAGATGGGAATTTTATAGCCACAAGTTATTGCCGTTTTAATAGAATTTCTTTGGGGAGATTTCTCTCTCTGTTTTTAGCACAAATATCCAATGAGCAAAGGATCTGTTAAAAGGTTGTACATCCTACTGACTCCCAGGGAACAGAGAGCAGTGTGATAAAGGGGGCTTGAGGTGTGTTGAAGATACTTGTTTTCTCTTATTATTGAAGCTTTGGAATTCTTGTGCCATTATTTAGGAATGAATATGAATGTATGAGGTCCTAGTTGGCGTCAGGCAGAGTCTCAGGATGACACTGGGAAACAAGTCATCTGACCCTTAATTTCACATGGCACAGTCGGGAGCCCCTCTGTCCTCCTGCAGGGTTGGCTGCATCCTGGGTGCAGCGCCGGTGAGGAGGAGACGCGCAGGGCTTGCCTTATCCATCTGGTGCTGCACCACCACTTCCCCAGCATAACAAGCACTATTACTGCACAGTCACAAATACTGATTATTGTTTATACTGTTCCTATTATTATTGCTGTTATCATCAAATACAGTAAACTTATAATTACTATTTGACATTCATCGAGACTTATACAGCACAACCTCAAAACAGGCTCCACCAAAGGCTTATAATTTAAATAGGCAGAAAATGAAACTCCATTGAAGAAGTGCAGTTAGAATGGCCAGAATCTGTTTTTCACCACAGAATGCTATTCTAAAGAGTGTATAAAATTGCCCACTGAGCTCCGTGTGCTCTCTCTTTCCATAGAAGGAAATCCTTTCAGACGTAGCTCTACTTCACCTCCCAGAACTTCTTGGCATATACTAAGTGCTCAATAAAAGTCTGTTGCTTTCTTAGGCTGAATGAAATAAACACAGGTGATCTAGATAGCGTATTTTACTTAGGGTTGAAATGTCACAAAGACATATGTATTTTTAAAATATACCTCAATAGTTAAGTTCATGCTATATGATTTAGATTAAATTAGGCTCTTTCAAATGATGCTTTACTGATTACCAGCTGAAATAATACTATCATTAATTGTCATAATCTTAAGACTCAAGCATCATCTCACTGACAGCTGATATCCCATCAGCCACCGTGATAATCACAAAATGTGCACGCATTCTAGAACAATTGATGTGCTGCATGGACCAGCTTGTGGTGCCAGCTCAGCACACATAAGGCCTCTATTCCTGTGGAATATACTAAAAAGCATATGTACTTCACAGGGCCTGGTTTTCCAAAGTCTTGCAGTTTCAAATATCGACCTTGAGGAGGACTGGAAATTTTCCCCAGGCTATTGAGTCTCTGTTGCAAGATAAGAATTGTGACACAGCAGGTTGCTGGCTCACAGACAGACAGGTTACTGATTGATATCTAAGTTGCTGGAAAACTGCTAGAGGGAGAAGGAAAGTTTGCTAAGATCAAGCTGTTGTTGATAGCTTTACTGGAATCTGGCTTGTTTCACTGAAAGTTACCAGCCTATATTGTTAAACTATAATCCCACCTATGTTCTCTTCCTGTAACTTCCTGGTCTGGAAAATAAATGCAGGAAAAGAACCCCAATTCAGGGTTAATTTCCTAAGGAAGGGATCCCTCTCACTGGAGGGTTCCAGGAAGTTGACCGCTTCGGGATCTCTCACTGCTCAGAAGAGATGGGCTTTGAGTAATCCTTTGTGTCTCCATCACCCAGGGGAAGTGGGGTGACAAATCTATGGGGGGCAAAGGAGGGGTGACAAATCCATGTGGAGCGAAGCAACACAAAGCTACAAATTCCAAGTGCAGTTCAGAAAAGCCGGAAAATCTTTCCCCAATGGGAATAATAAATACTCTCTCTAGAGATATGTTCAGATAAAAATCTTTTGAATATACACTACCAAAGATGATGTGTGTTGGAATCCAGTTAATTTTAAATAATGTTAAACTTACTAAGGAACAAGGAAAATTACTGTTGCTCATCTAACTTTCACTTCTAAAAGGTTCCACTGCTTTACTTATTTAGATTAGAAAATTAGATTATTAAATAATTAGATTATTAGATTAGAAAACAGTCCATCAAAGTTGCTTAGATCTATTTAGTATGAAATAACAGGCCTGCCTATCTACTTTCTGACATGTTAAGTGTAATTTCCTTTCTTTTTTTATCAAAATATAATTGATTACACATATTTCTGGGGTACAGAGTTGAATATCAATACCTATATACAATATGTGATGGTCAAATCAGGATAATTAGTATATTCATTATTACAAAATATAATAATTCTTTATATCCATTAACCAATTTCTCAGTAATCCCCTTCTCCCTTTCCCACCTCTAATAACCACAGTTCTGTTCTCTCCTTTTGAAAGTTCAATGTATTATTGTTTTCTCTTTTCTTTCTTTCTTTCTCTTTCTTTCTTTCTTTCTTTCTTTCTTTCTTTCTTTCTTT
>NW_007733959.1:24187-25934 GCF_000696425.1 Galeopterus variegatus
ACATGCAGTATTTCTCTTTCTGTGCCTTGCTCACTTCACTGAACATCATTTTCTCCAAGCTCATCCATGTTGGGGCAAATGACAGAATTTCATTCTTTTTATGGCAGAGTAGGATTCTATTCTGTATATATATCACATTTTTCCTGTCTGATCATCTGTCAATAGACATTAAGTTTGTTTCCAACTCTTGGCTATTGTAAATAGAGCTGCAATAAACATGGGAGTGCAGGTATGCCTTTGACATGATGATTTCCAACCCTTTGGCTATATACGCAGTAGTGGGATTGCTGGATAGTATGGTAGTTCTGTCTGAGGTTATTTGAAGAACCTCCATACTGTTCTCCATAATGACTGCCCTAATTTACATTCCCAACAACAGTGTAGAAGGGTTCCCCTTTCTCTACATCCTTGCCAGCATTTGTTATTCTCTGCCTTTTTGATAATAGCCAGTCTAACGTGGGTGAGATGATATCTCACTTTGGTTTTGATTTGCATTTCTGTGATGCTGAGTGATGTTGAGCATTTTTTCATGCATCTGTTGGCCATTTGTATATCTTCCTTTAAAAAATGTCTATTCAGCTCCTTTGCCCAGTTTTTAATCAGATTATTTGTTTTTTTACTGTTAAGTTGTTTGAGTTGCTTGTGTATTCTGGATATTAATCCCTTGTCAGATGTATGGTTTGCAAATATTTACTCCCATTCTGTGGGTTGTCTTTTCACTCTGTTGATTGTTTCCTTTGTTGTGCAAAGCTTTTAAATTTGATATAATCCCATTTGTTTATTTTTTCTTTTGTTGCCTGTGCTTTCAAGGTCTTATTCATTGAATAAAGTCTTTGCCCAGTCCTACTTCCTGAAGTGTTTTCTCCTAGGAGTTTTATAGTTTCAGGTCTTATATTTAAGTCTTTGATTCATTTTGAGTTGAAGTTGGTATATGGCAAGAGGTACAAATCTACATTTGTTCTTCTGCATGTGGATGTCCAGTTTTCCCAGCACCATTTATTAAAGAGGCTGTCTTTACCCCAATATATGTTCTTGTTGCCTTTGTCAAAGATCAGTTGGTTGTAAGTATGTGGATTGATTTCTGGGTTCTCTATTCTGTTCCGTTGGTCCTTGTGTCTGCTTTAATGCCAGTACCATGCTGTTTTAGAAAATGTATATGCATAATAAAAATGTGCCTTTATGTTGATATAAGCATCCATGGAGTTGCAACTAGCCATGTATACATTGCCATTCTGACCCTGGCTATTTGCCAAGCTCTTAGACAATGGCCTATTTTAATATCAATAGATGTTTCCCACCCCATATATCAACTCTACTGAGCACTATAATGTCGTGCTGAAGAACAAGGTTTTATACCCAAAGTGACAAAAGTGTAAGGATTCATTTGCCATTTTCATGTTACTCTAGACCAATACCAAAAAAAAAATTTTTGAACCAAGAATTGCTTAAACAGTCTTATTCCACAGCTATGCTACACACACACACACACACACCTGCACACTTCTCAAATCAGACGGCTAAGTGCAGTGTTTTCCTTCTCATCAAGCTAACTTTGTGCTTCTGCAGACCATGCCTGTAATCTAGCACAGCCAACTATCCCCCCAAGCCCTCAGCCCAATCATGCACCCACAAAGAAATAGGGCTCCTCTGTGAAGCTTCCACAGCCCATATCCTCCCCTCCTGCTGGGTATCTATCCTAATGGACTTCCACTATTGCTTTTGGTCCCTAATCTACATTCCTTTCCTC
>NW_007733959.1:27312-35400 GCF_000696425.1 Galeopterus variegatus
GCCTACTGAGAGCCAAAATTTTGAGGAATACAGCCATTTTAGAAAACAGTATGGAGGTTCCTCAAAAAATTAAAAATAGAACTATCATATGATCCAGCAATCCCAATAATGATGGCACAGGAATTGCTCCTTACATATGGACTATACAGGTTACCTTATGTTTGGGGAAAATAAAGGGTCATGGGCAGAAAAAGAAAAATTGTCTCCTAAAGTTTAATGCTTCAAAGCCCATAACTTCATCCCTTGTGTTTAACAATTTGATTTGTTTCATGGAAATAGCCCTGGGGAGAGAGAGGCTTAATTCCTTGAGTGCAAGTAGTCAGTTACACCTTAGTAAGATTAAATGACCCAGAAGAGTTTTTGATGAGGGCAAAGAAAAGAAATCATGAAGGCTCCTAAAGAAAGGGAAGGGAAGACAGCACAAAGTCAGAAGACAGGGAAGATCAGGAAGCTAGCCTCATACCTCACTGTGTTTCCTAAAGCCAGACCTCGCATTACAGGTAAAGACTGACTATTAGCAGAAACTTTCACCTTACTCCTGCTTGTATGAGTCAACCCACACATGAGAGGTTATAAATCAAGCTCACATTTGGTAGAACTACTTCCCCTTCTCCCACCCACTTACTGTTCCCACCAGAGCTCATCTGTCACATTAGTTTCTGGCTGTCTAGGGAGCCTCTTTTTTCTGAGTATGAAGGATTGCAAGCCCCACAGGACTGTTATGATTCATGCTCTGGAACCCTGGATGAACGCCATGTCTATCTTTAATAGATAATTGCAACACGTATTGGGTTAACGTCAGTCATCCTGGTGTTTTATTTATTGTAGCTTAAGCAGATGGTCCTCAAAGTGTTTAAGCACATTGAAACATGCAAGATCCATTATTTATGGCATGAGACGGCAGATAGAAGCAGAGTGGGGTGTGGGACCGTTAGCAGGTACAGAAGGACCAGAACACCATAAGGCAGCTGACTTCTTTGCAGCCAAAGAGATAGAGATCTTCTTGTCACATTCGTTTTCCAGTCACAGAGCTGTTGGCCGAAAGCACACCTCCATCTTGACCAGAAGCATTTTACATATTTCTGTGTGTGTGAAAGTGAATCTCTCTCTTTTTGTTTTGCCAGAATGCATTGGCAAAGATCCAAGTTAAACAAGAAAAAAACAGTAACAACAAAACTGGTGTCAGTTACCAGAAGGCTGAGTGGATTTAGAATGTGAAGTTCTAGAGAGTGGAAAGTGATCAATTTGAAAATCAAATGAGAAAATAGTAACTTTCTTCAACATGGAGCCCACCCCCACCCTCTCTCCCCTCCTTCTTTATTATTGATACCTCTCTGCTTTTTGATCTCTGTGCTCCTTTGTGCTGGCTTCCCAGGTGCCCAAGGAAAATGGCTAGCCGTGAGTTCTTTAGCTTCCCAGGCTCGGCTCCTCAGCCAGCCCCTCTGGCTCAGCCAGCTGGATCACACTGAATTAGTCAAGTACTTCATTATCTCCCCTCTCTGCACATTTTGCTCCAGGTAACAAATGCCCAAACAAGAGAGCCTTCTGCCGCACTGTCTGTGAAGTTCCAGGGTCTGGGCCAATTCTGCAGACCAGCTCCGTGCCCTGGGAGGGCACCACTTTGCATCCCTTGCCTGCAATGCCCCCCAGTCTCCATTTAGTCACAGAGGTTCGCTAACCATGGAGCTGCTGATAACGGGCCGGCTGGGGAGCCCTGGAGCCCTCCGGAGGTCTGGGATTGCTCCTGTGCCACCTGGGCCTGGCCAGGAGGAGCGACAGCCAGGAGTGCCAGCCCAATTATGATGTCGGGAGAGACGTGTGCTCCCTGGAAGCTGCTCTTGTTAACGGGCAGTGGGGCTTGGGGACCCGAGGCAAGGCCATTCTGACAGTGGACTGGCAAAAAAGCAGATATCTAGGCTTGGTGGGTAAAGCCACAGAGTGGTATTTTTTAAAAATAATAAAGTGGCCACCCTGCAAGAGCCATGTCAGAATAAATCACGATGTTAATTGTGTGGCCCTTTCCCCTTTGTTAAGACAGATCCAGAAATAAGCAGCTGCTTAACCTTCAGAGGAAGAAAGATCCACGTTGAGACCTCCAAATCCCAGCACATTTTCTCCCCAGAATTTTCCACTGACCGTTTTTTTTTTACCTTCTCCAGGAAGACTCAGTTTCTCTTATTGCTGCAGTCAGGCAGACCTCCAAGGCCTTCTTTCTGGTTGGCGATCAGCCGGGTACCTAAACCCGAGGGAGCAGAAACAACAGATTTGACCTCTGTCTGTTCCTTCTAGGCCAACACATTAAAGGGCATTTTAGGGTGACGGAGATTGCAATGTCTTAGAACTTTAAGTGCATTTAAGAAAATCTGGCTAAAGAGATTACCATTTCAAAGACGGTACTGCCTTAATGTAAATTAAGGAGGGGCAAATGACCTACAGAGAAGGTTAAAAATCAGGGTTGATATGCACCCCCCTTTTAAATCAAGAGGTTTTTTTTTACATTCCTGGTTTAAGTATTATGGGAAAAATCCATGGAGAAAGAGGGAATATATAAATCAAATCTGATTGCATAAAAGTTAACAGTATTTATTATCAAAGCAGCAGTAAGAAGGAGCTTTGAGGCAAAAGAGAGGGTCCCCTCTCCCTGTACTCCTACCCCAAGTGGATGGGGACTAAAATGACTGAAAAGAGGCTTCTCTGGCCACCGAGGTCTAGACTGCAGCATTTAGATAAAAATATCAATGGCAAAATACTGCTAAATTAATCCAACTTCTTTTGATTATTGATGTCCTACTGTTTTGTGCCTGAAACAACATACAAGATGCATCAGTCATTTATAAATTATTCATTC
This sequence comes from Galeopterus variegatus, assembly GCF_000696425.1. Taxonomy (NCBI): domain Eukaryota; kingdom Metazoa; phylum Chordata; class Mammalia; order Dermoptera; family Cynocephalidae; genus Galeopterus; species Galeopterus variegatus. The sequence continues at coordinate 30,161 of NW_007733959.1, forward strand.
AGTTATTTTGGCAGCAGTGTCTTTCCATTTATCAACTGATAAACGTACAGAAAATAAGAAGGGTAATTTTATAGCCTCTTGACATTTACCTTTGACATGATTTTCATATTTAATAAGGGAAAAACACTAATGAAATACGTTTGACGACACCGTAGGCATCACAGATTAACACCAGCGAAAGTAAGCCACGGGCACCTGATCTCCCAGCTCTGGCCAGGAGCTTGAGAACCGACCAACTCTCTTCTGTTTCCCGCCTGACACACTCCCATCTGTGTCTGCATAACATGAGTGGCTATCACTGGGACTTTTTTGCTTTTGCTTTGTTGTTTGTTTGTTTGTTGTTTATATGGGTCTGAATAGTTTTACTTGGTGGCCTAAACAGAAGGAAGCATTGTTTCTATTTTTTGAGTTTTGGCAGGGTGGTGGTCTAAACAGTTTTATTTTCTAAAACGTATCTGCCAGACAAATTGAACAGACCTACAGAGAAGGTATTTGCCTGGCGGTTTTGTTATGTATGCCAAAGCAACTCACTTGAGCGTTCATGCCAATCTCTCCACTTGATTCTTGGTAAAAGTTGCAATGGAAAATTCCCTGTGCTGCCTCCTTCTCCATCACAACCAGATCTTCCGTCTGTCTGCATCTCACCACGCTTCTCACTTGTCTTCCCACTCTGCTCTTCTCTGACTAATATCCTACACATTGCCATTGGCTCACACCACCCCGCAATGCACACACATACAACATATGTAGGGAGAGAGAGAGAGAAGCAAGGAAACAGGTCATCAGGTGACCCTCGGGGGACTAATCTGGGATCTAGATTTTAGGGTGCAATTGTAGCCACATGGAATAGGTTGTAGAAGTTGGACAACTGGCTCTGGCCAATCAGAGGCCAGAAGAGATACCAGTGACAGCAGCTTACTTCATGCACATCAACCAACCAACTTATCTAAATGCTTCCCTACACCCCAAAGCTTCAACACAACATTGCAAAAGATATAGACATATTATGAGAATAACCTAAATAAATTCCAGGAGTGAGATTAGGCAGATAAGCAATTTTTATTTGGCTGTCCCCTGAAAGGACCTAGTGATATGAAAAGTCCTCTAGTCTTAGAATAACGGGGATACGAGGCAGGAAACCAAAGCACAAACTCAGGAACGATACCTCAAAAGTGAGTTTATCAGGATGACATAACTAAGGTACATGACAGTGTTTGTAAACAATAATGTTATGTAAGTATTAATTCACTTAAAAGACTGTGATTTCTTTGAGAAAATGAACCAAGTTGCATTCATGTTAATATCCCCATGACCTAGCACAGTACTGAGTAATTAATAGGTATTCAATAAATATACGGTTTTGTAGTAAACATTTATTGAGGGCTTACCATCTGGCAGATACTGTGTTAAACACTTGGCATGAATTATTTCAATTCATCAGCCTCATTATACTATCAATATCAGTTCTCAATCCTGTAAACTATTTAGAGTTTAGAGAAATAAAATCTAGGAACAATAATTTTTCTGGGAGTCACACAGTAGTTAGTGGCAGAGCTACAGTAAAAACATCAACAATCTGATGCCAGAACTCAGGCTGTTGGCTGCAATTACTGCCTCTTGGGTTGAACATCTAAGACCAGAACTATGAAAGAAGTATGTTTGGTTAAAGTAGAACCACACAAAGCTGGCATGATTTTTTTTACTAAGTCATTGGGCTAGGGCTCATGAAGTTTCTTACATATTACTATCCCACAGGTCTAAAGTAGGGGGTCTCTGGATGTATATAGCAAATAAAATGCAGAGGCCAAAGTCAGAACTTGTACTTTTATTTTTATAATGGCAGGAAAAAAAAAAATCACCTGAACTGTTGAGTACAGTAAAATGAGAAACAGAAAAGGAACTCTGAACTTTTTTTTAAAATAAACGTTAATAAAACTCTAAGCTATTTCTTTAAATAGACAACAAACACCAAACCACAATGTAAGGAAGAGATGTCAAATGCAATGAAAGTCAATCTGAGAAAGGACACCCTTGACTGCAGATCTCAAGCTAAGTTAACAGCACACCTCTCCAAAGCACGTGATGCAGCCTGCAATCCCGTGTGTCTTAGTTGTCTAGTGTTATGTGACATATTACCTCAAAACTCGGTGGTTAACCATCTTCATTTACTATCTCACAGTTTCTGTAGGTCAGGAATCTGGGCATGGCTCAGCTGAAACCTCTACTTCAGGACTTCTCACAAGCTGCAGTCAAGGCGCTGGCCTGAGCTGCAGCCATCTGAAGTCTCAACGAGGGTAGACCCCCTTCCAAGATCATTCGTGTGGATGAGGACTTTAGACTAAGAGCCTCAGTTCCTTGCTGGATATTGGCTGGGGGGCCACTCTCAGTTCTTTGCCAGCTATGCCTCTTCATAGGGCAGCTCACATTAGAGCAGCTTGCTTCATTAGAGCAAGCAAGAGAAAAGAGCCAGGGAGAGGGAGCCCATGGGAGCAAGATGGAAGTCATAGCTTTTATAACCTGATTTTGCAAGTGGCATCCCACTACTTTTTTCCCTAGAGGCAAATCACTAGGTCCAGCCCTCATTCAAGCACAGTAGATTATACAAGGATGTGAATACCAGGAGATGGGGATGAGTGGAACCATCTTAGAAGTCCACCTATCTCACCTTGCTTGAAACTAAAGGAACAGGTGCATGGACTGGCAGTGGGAAATTCCTCAGACCAGTTAACACAACGTTATAAAAAGCAGGTGATATGGGAATGAGCAGAGAATCACACAAACAAGCTATAGCAGCAGAAAGCATTCTGTGTTTGGCAGATGTGATAAGTTATGGTAAGGGCCCAATTCTGCAGCCCTGCATCCACACTCTTTTTCATGAGACTTTTTCATTTCCTCTCACTAAAGAGATACGGTCTATTCTCCCGCTCTTTAAATTTTGGTTCAACCACATCATTCACTTTGGCCAATAGAATAAGGCAAATATTATAAGGTGCCAGTTGCAAGAAAAGTTCTCAAGAGTCCTGTGCATTTCCTGCTCTCTTGCACCTCTGCCATTGCTATGAGAAGGACAAACCCAGACTAGCACCCTGATCCCAGGAAGTGCATAAAAGATACAGCAAAACTACCCCAAGTCCTGCACAGCCTAAATCAGCCAACCCCCAGGCCACAGACTTACGGATGAGCCAACTTGCAAGCTGATCATTTATGAATGTGATCAACGCACATGATAACTAATAAAAGGCTGTTGCTTTGAGCTACTAAATTTTGAGGTGGTTTGTTACGCAGGAATAAACAACTCATACAGTATGAGGAAGGAGGGTGTACCTGCATTAGGATCACTCCTTTGCTAACAATCTCAGCTGGCTTGAGAGAAGTAAATGAAGAGGTCCAAAGGAATAACCTACCAAAACAACTAGAATTCCTGCAAGGCTGAAACATGGTTTTGTCTTCACTCTGAGATTAGCCTCCTATAAATAGCTGGTACAGAGAAAATGTGCTTTAATCTAAGAAAAATGAAAGTCTTTATAAAAATGAACTAGTACAAAATTCCCCCCCAAAAAAATATAGCATGAGGAAAAAGAAAGGAAAAATGGCAAGTGAAATAACACATCCCCCAAAAATATTTCCATAAAGCAGGTGAAAACAACAAGAAAACATATTATTATAAAAGTTTAAAATGCAATAAATCCTACAAACAGGAACTCAAAGTAAAATGCAAGAGATCAGAGAATTTATAGGGAACTAACATATGAACTGAAATGTAAGCTTGAAAAGCTAAGAAAAGAAGTAGGACAGAAAAAGGAGTGAGGAAAGGATATTCAAATTAGAAGTAAGAAAAAAGAAAATCAACAATATTGGAAGCATAATGAAGACACGGATGACAGGAATGAGAAAAAGCAAACAAAATGAGATGGAATTAGACAGGCTTAGAATATTAGAGAGAAAATGGCTGGCAAGTAAGACAGACACAAAAACATAATAGCTGCATAACGTTTGTCCCTGAAGAAGTAAAATAATAAAACAGAAAAAATAAAGATGTAATTCAAGAAAAGTTTCCAAAAGTATAAGGAACTTGAATCTATAGAATGAAAAAGCACAGCACTAAAGGAAAAATTATCATGGAAATATCAACATGTTCTCTTTGAAACATCCCAGAAAAGTTTCTAAACTTCAAAGACAAAGAACGAACACTTTGGAGAACCAGACAAAAGATGTCATTCATTAGGAGGGAAAGATGTTCGCCTCAGAGTACGGAACGATCAATGCTTGAAGACAGAGGGACACCACCGAGAAGATCCTCAAGGAAGGAAAATGTGACTGAAGAACTTTTGACCCAGACAGACTGTCATTCAGGCATCAAGACCACAAACACATCTCCACATGCAAGAAGATATGGATTTTAGATTTCAGGAGCTCTTATCAAAAACCACTAGAGAACAAATTTCAGAAAACCAAGAGATAAATGGAGTGAAATGACTAAAGAACTATTGAGGAGCATTGAAACCAACTGAGACTTGAAACAAATGTGAGAATTTTGGATGAAAGAACAGACATTTATAATTCTAAACTCTGACAATGTAGAAATTATATGATTTTTAAAAATTGAGATGGGAGGGAAGAAAAGGAAGGGGCAACATAATTATGTTTATTTCCTCTTTTAAAAAAATTTAATAGCCTGGAGTCAAAGGAGGCAACTTAAACCTGATATATCAAATAACAAAGGAATAAGTGCACTTAGAGATATGAATATAATCATTAAGAAAAACAATATAATCATTAAAATTTGGTGATAGACAAGAATATGTGAGAAAAAAAGTTAATCAAATTTCAATTGCATATAGTAGAAGTTGATAGATTGTCTCATGAAGAATAGAAGATTAAGTGTACTATACATATAATTTTATAGTTATTAAAATAACAACTAGAATAAAAAATTTAATTTTTAAATTATTACAAGAATTAAAGAAATAAGAGCACAAAATGAAAGAATAAAAAGAAATGATGACAGACAGCATGGCATAATATATGAGAAGTTATTTTTTTGTTTGTTTTATTTTTATTTTTTTTATTGAATCATAATTGATTACACATATTTCTGGGATTCAATGTTGACATATGTTGATCAAATTAATATTACTAGTATGTATATTGTTACAAATTATACTTATTCTTTATGCCACTTGTCCAATCTCTCCCCATCCCCCTCTCCCTCCCCCCTCCCACCTCTGATAACCCTAGAT
>NW_007733959.1:36183-40040 GCF_000696425.1 Galeopterus variegatus
CAATCTCTCCCCATCCCCCTCTCCCTCCCCCCTCCCACCTCTGATAACCCTAGATTTCTTCGCTCCTTTGAAAGAGTAATGGTTACTCTGTTGATTTGTTGTCTAGATGATCTGTCCAATGCTGAAAGGTGTGTTCAGGTCCCCCAATATTATCACAGAGCAGATGCTTCTTCTGTCTTTCTGGAATGGGCTTTGTGGAGAGAGACATCCTCTTCTTTTCTTTGGTCTCTGCTGGTGACTCTCCTTGTGTCAATATACTCCAGTGGCTGATGGGCATCTGCATGGTGGTTGTGACATCTAGCCACTTTTTGCAGCAGCTGTGGTTACTGTGGTGACTGTGGTGGGCCACCCAAATGGAGGTGATGTCTTTGGCATGCTCCATGGTGCTGGTGGTGTGCCTGGTTGTGGGAGGGGCGTCCAGTCCCTGGCTCCATACCTCAGGTCCCCTGGCAGCCTGAGGCACTGGTGGTGTGCCTAGCCCAGAAATAATTTTTTGTCCTTTGTTTACTTCTAAAACGGGGTAACTTACTGTGGGAACCAGTACTTAAACTGTATTGTTGAGCTAAATTGCTGCTTTTCTGCTGTTTCCCTAGGAAAGACTTTTTGTGCAGCTCAGGGTTTAATGGTTGACCTGATAGGTACTTCTGGCTCTCCAGAGACCCGGTGGATATGGGTTGTGTAGAAACTATGATCTTGGCCTGAATCTTTCCATCAAAGTGCACCCCATGCAATTCTGCATTCCTGACCAATCTCCTCTGAGTGATCCTGCGTTGATAGGGGGGTGGATTGGCTGTCCTTGCTGTGTCCCAGTGTTCTCCCAGCCAGCCCATCTTCCGCACCACCTGTGCTCCAAACACTTCCCATGGGATGGACCCTGTGCTGGTCCCTTGCAATGACTCACCAAGCTCTGAATGGCTCCCTTTTTCAGCTGTTCTGGCTCCTCGCTCCTCTGTGGGTCCACAGGAACCCAATTAGTGATCTTGCTGTCCTGGGAGCCACCAAGGCCCTCTTCTCCCTTGCAGCCTCCAAGCAACTCCATCCGAAGGGCACAGCTGTGGCTTTTGCTGGCTCCTGCTCCATGAGCTCTGCAGCTCCAGCCTTAAAGCAGCCACACCCAAAACCCTCCGAGCAGTTTTTTCTTTCTCTCATCGTGGCTTCTCCCCCTTCATGAACTCCACAGGTCTCTCCTCCTCTTCCCCTGAGCTCCAGCCACCCCAGCTTGGCTGTCGTTACATTTTTAGAGTTGTAAATTGGTTGATTTGTGGGAGAGAGTGACACTGGGGACCATCTATTCCACCATCTTGACTGGAACCTCTCCGAGAACTTAGACATAAAACTTACTAGAAAAAAAATCTGAAAAAAAAAATCATCTGAAATTCTAAAACTGTCTATTGGACAATTGGTGCCATAAATAATATCAAAATTGAAACTACACGAAATCTAGAAAATGATGGAAATGAAAACACTACCCATCAACTAAAAGGAATTGCCCAAGCCATGTGTCAACCATGCTTAATGTGGAAACACTAGAAGCAGTTCCATTAAAAACAGAAACAAGACAAGAATGTCCTCATCATCAATGCTATTTAGCATTTTTCTGGAAGTACCAGCTACTGCATTTATTACATAAGGATAATATTTATCTAGTCCATAAGAGAAACAATTGAAAAGCTTCAAAGACAAGAAAACAATTGGAAGTGTGTCTCTAATACAAAATCCATTATCCTTTCTACATAAAAACAAACAACCAATTAGAAGATAAACTGAAGGGGGGAAAAGCACTTATTATAGCGTCAAAAGGACAAAATAGGAATAATAGATATTTTTAGCCTATAAAGAATGAGTAACAACCATAAGAAGACAACTTTTAAATGCTCGTGAAGGACACAGGAGAACACAAATAAGCTAGGTTTAGAAGAGCAGCAGCTTATATTAAAAAATACTAGTTCTCCCTAAGATAACCAACAAATTTAGCACAATTCTCATAAAAATTCCAAAAATATATGTGGAACAAATTTGTAGAAAAACTGATTTTTAATTTTTTATAAAAAGAAGAATTGAGATTTATAAGGCAAAATCTGACAATAGAGAGTAACAAAGGTGTGATCAAGTCTAACAGAAATTAAATTTTATTATAGGCTACAATGATTTAAACTGAGTAAATACCAGAAAGAAAATAAAAAGTTCAGAAGCAGATCCGAATACACACGGAAATTCAGACATGCGAAAGTCAGCATTCCTGATCTTTGAGCAGACGATGAATGATCCAGTAAATAGTTTGTGGATAACAAGGCAGACGTATGGAAAGGGTAGAGTTAAATAGCTAACTCTAAACTTACACCAAAAACGGGCCGACCCCGTGGCGCACTCAGGAGAGTGTGGCACTTGGGAGCACAGCGGCGCTCCCGCCACGGGTTCGGATCCTACATAGGGATGGCCAGTGCACTCACTGGCTGAGCGCAGTACGGGAGACACCAAGCCAAGGGTTGCGATCCCCTTACCGGTCACAAAAAAAAAAAAAAAAAACTTACACCGAATGAATTCCAAATGGACAAGAGATTAAAACAAACGAAATAAAACCATCAACATGAGAGCAATGTTTTAAAATAATGGACAGTGAAGGCTTTTCTAAATATGAGAGAAAACTCAAAAGCAATAGAGTATGAATTGGAATGCATAAAAATATGTACACATAGGATTCATAGAAAAAGAACTAAAAACATCCCAATCACATGAAAAGATGTTCAACCTTATTCGCAATAACAGAAATAAAAATTAAAAGATCTTTCTTACTTATAAGATTAGCAAAGATGAAAGAGTTTGATAAAACTGTGTTCTGGAGAGTGTGTACATACAGGTATTTTCATATAAGTGAAAAGTAAAAACAAAAATTGCCTAACCACTATGAAGAATGCTATCTATTAAAAATTTTAAAGTACCTCCCATGTATGCTATCATTTTATATTAGTTTTGGCTATTTTAAAGCTACATAGAATTGGAATCACATAGTGTGTACTCTTTTGTGTCTAGCTTCTTTCACTCAGCATTTTAATTATGATTCATTCATATCGCCACATACAGTGCTTATTTGTTCTTTTAATTTCTGTGTAGTATTCCATGATATGAATATACCACAATTTATTTATCTATTCTGTTAATGGACTTTTCAGTTGTTTCCAGTTTGAAGTTGTTATTTGAACCTTCATTCGAAGATACTATTAATATTCTTGTACAAGTCTTTTGGTGCACTCGATGGTAGTTGGGTAGACTACAGATGGTAAGAAGGGAGTAGGAAAACAGCCCTAAATTATATCCCAACACTCTTCATTGCACAAATATTATATCAACAATAACAATAAGCCCCCAAAATTTTATCCACAAGAGTATGAATTCCTTTCTGCCTTGGTTTCATAAACTAGAACATAGTCTTTCTACAAACATAGCCTGGAAAAAAATGTACCACCTAATTAGCTTCGCAAATGGTTGCCTTGCTGATTTCTATGCGTTTTAGGGTGGATTTGATCCATATTTATTCAGCCCTGAACTTGGTGATACAAATGACTAGACACGACCTTATCCAGCATCTTACCAGAATATATGACTGATAAGGACATGCCAAGACTGGAGACTAAAGAGACATTAAAAATGTCACTTTAAATTGTTTTTTAGGGCCGGCCCGGTGGCGCACTGCTACAGTGTGCCACTTGGGAAGCGCGGTGGCGCTCCCNCAATCTCTCCCCATCCCCCTCTCCCTCCCCCCTCCCACCTCTGATAACCCTAGATTTCTTCGCTCCTTTGAAAGAGTAATGGTTACTCTGTTGATTTGTTGTCTAGATGATCTGTCCAATGCTGAAAGG
>NW_007733959.1:40931-70273 GCF_000696425.1 Galeopterus variegatus
GATCCCACATACAGACCGGCCGCTCACTGGCTGAGCGAGGAGCGGGGGCAACACCGAGGGTTGCGATCCCGTTGCCAGTCCCGGTCCGGTGCGGGTGCGACACTGAGGGTTGCGATCTGTTGCCGGTCACGAAAAAAAAAAAAAGACAAAAAAAAAATTGTTTTTTAATAAGAAGAACATATGCTTTAACCCAAGACCAATCTACAGAGCTCTTAACATAAATTGTAAAGATGTTAAGTTTTTGAAGAAGAAAACTTTGCTTCTGAAGAAGTTACCATTATATAACATTCCAATGCAAATAATGCCTAGGAGCAGAAAATAGCTGGTGATAGCAAATAAAAGGAAGAAAAGCAAAGTATTATCACATCTTGATTTAAGAAAATTAATTGCATGGCTCTTGATACCAGAGAGTAGTAATATTTCACGTGCCTGTAAGTTTTATTTCTTGATTCTACTATATGAATGTATTTTGCAGGTAAGCCAGACATCAGAAAGAAGAGATCTGTCATGCTATGGAAAAAGGAAACTACTGAGAAGAATAGTCAAAGTGCCTAGAAATTGCTACTGTGACAAGAAAAATGGCACAGCCATTTCCAGAGCTAAGAGAAAACCAGAGGGCATTTGGATGGACAAAGCCCCAGCATAATGGAGAAGAAGCCTTTCAACCCATGCAAACAATTTGAATAAGAAAGCTACTTTCTCATCAAGCTCAGGTATCAAACCAGGACTGGCTTAAGTTCTACTTAACAACAGCTAAGGTTTCCTGAAAAAGGCACCAAATTGTGTTTGTTTCTTTGAAATTTTTCTCCACATGCATCACTTTTAATCGTGTTTGGGTACATTGATTGTTTAGTTCATGGTGTAGTGGAAAGAACAAGACAGAACTGTCAAATATGTATCTTAAAAATAGCTTTACAGCTGCGGGGCAGATCATTAAACGTCTCTGAGCCTCAGTTTCCCAATCTGTAAAATGAGAATAAAAGAATAAAGGGGATTGTTTTGAAGACTAAAGAGCTGAGCATATAAAAGACACTTAATAAGTGTTTCCTTTTTTCATTTAATAAAGTTTTCCTATTGACCTCCAAAATGTAAAATGAGAAGGAAGGCATTCCAAGGGCTGTCTTGTTCTCTTTCTCTCCTTTTCTGCTCCTTCCCTCTTCCCTGGTAAGTCAGTCCAAGTATCTAGGTGCCTACTCTTATCACATGACAACTACTTTAAGTTTGGTTGCTTAGAACAGAAGACACATATAAAAGTTGACTCTGTGAAACAAAACCTAAAAAATGACATTGGGAACAAAAATGATTCTAATGCTTCTTGGTGGATACTCTTAAAGGAAAGCAATAGTGTTTGGCTACACCACGTGCTCAAGAGAAAGATACATACACTTCCTTTCCTGTTGTCCTCCCCAACCAAGTTCAAGTCATGTAAAAAAAATACAACATAACTCTCCTTAAATGAGAAAAGTGATGTGTATACACTTCACTTACATCATCACTGGTAAAAAGTGATGTGTGTCTATTTCACTTACATCATCACTGGGTTTAACAACTAAGACCTATTCTTTGAATAATAAATTTTCAGCCTTTAAAAATGGCCTTTGCCTACCTGAATGAACTGTAATATATAATCAAATGTTTCAGACCTTAAAGGTATGGCAACGATCCATTTTTAACCAATCCTAATTAAATGGACTGTTCTTTTCTTTAAGGATGATGTTAGTGCAATGAAAGAAGAAAATCTTTATCAACATAATTATCATCACCCACACTCAGTAAGATGATCCTGAATTGGAGTCTCAAAGCTTTAAGACTTTTCTTGACACCTAATTTTTAATGCACCAACTAAATTAACTTTAAGTGAATTAAACAATCACCATACTCTTCAAATAAGTCCATTTTCAAAGAGCTTCTTTTTGGTCCGAAATCAAATTTATCAAATTCTCCTCCATATATGCACCTTTTCATAACTTCTCTATTTCTCTTCCTGTTGCCACCAGCCTCTCGGTTACTAAGGTTATCACTTGACTCGTCCCTTTTTCTTTTTCTTTTTTAATTGAAACATAATTGATTATACATATATGTGGGGTACAGCATGGAGTATCAACTCCTGTGAACTATATGTAATGATTGAATCAGGATAGTTAGTATATTCATCATTACAAAATGTGCTCATTCATCGTGACCCTTAATCAATTCCTTACTAACCCCTTCCCCTCCTCCCTCCCCACCTCTGGGAAGTTGCTGCAAATGACAGATTTCATACTTTTCTATGGCTGACTAGTACTTCGTTGTGTATATATACCACATTTTCCCTGTCCAGTCATCCGTGGATGGACATTTAGGTTGGTTCCAACTCTTGACTAAATAGAGCTGCAATAAACATGGGAGTGCAGGTGTCCCTTCAACATGATGATTTCCATTCCTTTGCATATATACCCAGTAGTGAGATTGCTGGGTCATATGGCAGTTCTATCTGTAGTTGTTTGAGAAACCTCCACACTGTTTTTCATAATGGCTATACTAACATAGAGTCCCACCAACAGTGCAGAAGTGTTCCTCTTTCTCTGCATCCTCACTAGCGATTGTTATTCTCTGTCTTTTTGATAATAGCTAGTCTAAATAGGGTAAGATGATATCTCAATATGATTTTGACTTGCATTTCCCTGATGATTAGTGATGTAGAGCTTTTTTCATGTACCTGTTAGACATTTGTTTGTCTTCCTTTGAGAAATATCTATTCAGCCCCTTTGCCCATTTTTTAATCAGATTATTTGTTTTTTTACTGTTAAGTTGCTTGAGTTACTTGTATATTCTGGATATTAATCCCTTGTTTGATATATAGTTGGAAAATATTTACTCCCATTTTGTAGGTTGTCTTTTCACTTTGTTAATTGTTTCCTTTGTTATGCAGATGCTTCTAAGTTCAATATAATCCCATTTGTTTATTTTTTCTTTGGTTGCCTGTGCTTTTAAGGCCTTATTCATATAATCTTTGCCAAGTCCTATATTGTTTCCCCTATGTTTTCTTCTAGGATTTTATGGTTTCAAGTCTTATATTTAAGTCTTCAATCCATTTTGAGCTGATTCTGGTATATGGAGAGAGATACAGGTCCAGTTTCATTCGTCTACATATGGATATCCAGTTTTCCCAGCACCATTTATTGAAGAGGCTGTCCTTTCCCTGATGTACATTCTTGGTGACTTTATCAAAAATGAGCTGGCTGTGCATACATGGATGGGTTTATGGGCTCTCTATTCTTTTCCATTATTCTGAGTGTCTGTTTTTATGCCAGTACTATGCTGGTTTTAATACTATAGCTTTGTAACATAATTGGAACTCAGGTAGTGTAATTCTTCTGGCTTTATTCTTTTTGCTCAGGATTGCTTTGGCTATTCAGGGTCTTTTGTTGTTCCATGTGAATGTTAGGATTGTTTTTTCTATTTCTGTGAAGAATGTCATTTGTATTTTGAATGGGATTGCATTAAATCTGTAGATCATTTTGGGTAGTATGAACATTTTCACATTATTTCTTCTAATCCATGAGCATTTTCCTCTTCCACATTTTTGTGTCCTCTTTAATTTTCTTTCAGCAGTGATTTGTAGTTCTCATTGTAGAGATCTTTCACCTCCTTGGTTAAAATCATTCCTAGGCATTTTATTTTTTTTGGTAGCTATTGTAAATGATCTCACTTTCTTGATTTCTTTTTCTTCTAGGTCGCTCCTGGAGTATTAAAAACACTACTGATATTTATATATTTGTTTTGTATCCTGCAACTTTACTAAATTTGTTTATCAGCTCTAAGAGTTTTTTGGTAGAGTCTTCAGGTTTCTCTATATATAGGATCATGTCACCTGCAAACAGGGACAGTTTGACTTCATCTTTTCCAATCTGGATGCCCTTAATTTCTTTCTCTTGCCTGCTTGCTCTGGCTAATACTTCCAATACTATGTTAAATAGGAGTGGTGAGAGTGGGCATCCTTGTCAGTAGTCTTCTGACAAAGATAAGCCCAGGACTGCATAGCTTCACTGCTGAATTCTACTGAACTTTTAAAGAGAAATAGATACCAATCATTTTCAAACTATTCCAAGAAAAATGAAACAGAGGCCAATCGCCCAAACTCCTTCTATGAGGCATCACCCTGATACCAAAATCAGACAAAGGTACAATGAAAAAAGAAAACTACAGGCCAATTTCCTTGGTGAACATAGATGCAAAAATCCTCAACAAAATATTAGCAAACAGAATACAACAGCACATCAAAGAGATTATACACCATGATCAAGTGGGATTCACCCCAGGGATGCAAGGATGTTTTAACATACACAAATCAGTAAATACGATACACCACATAAACAAAAGCAAGGACAAAAACCATATGATTATCTCAATAGACACAGAAAAAGAATTTGACAAAGTTCAACATCCCTTCTTGATAAAGACACTCAACAAATTCGGTACAGAAGGAAAATATCTCAAACCCATAAAAGCCATATATGACAAACCCACTGCCAATGTCATTCTGAATGGGGAAAAGCTGAAAGCGTTTCCTTTAAGAACAGGATCATCCTTTTTTCTGCATTACAGGAGCAATGAGCTACTAAGTCCAGTTGGTTGTACCAAGGAAGGAGGTCTACATTCAACTGCACCTCATCCTCCCCACTGCCACAGAACTACACTAGAATTGCATGCATCACCTTCTGCCTTGTACCATTTACAACGGTTTTTTCACTAGCAATTCTGCTTCAAGTCTTTTTTCACCTCTAATTCATTCCACTATTTCCATATTACAATTCCTAATGCATAATACTGAACAAATCACTCCCTGTGCACTCATTTCCTCAAAACATTTTAATGACACCAATTTGACTCCTCAAGACACTTTAATGGTACCTAAATAAATATTTAAGGCCCACAATTAGCCAATCTCATTTTACATTTCCAGACATTTCTTCATACCACTGCCCTTTTCTCATCACAGTGTTGAGTTCTATTAATTGCCCCACATGGCAAAACTACAATGCTTTTTCTCCTTTGTGCCTTGGCTATTTCTGTTCCTTTTGTATATTCTTCCTTTTTTCTCCACCTCTCCTTACTAGTTATTCTAGTCATGCTTTAAAATCCAACATAAATTCTGTGAAGAATTTTCGGGTCTCTGGAATTAGAGATAACTTTTGCTTTCTCTGAGTATCACACTAAACCATTATTTAGAGCTATTTGTATGCATGCCCATAATTTTTCTACTATATACAGTTATTCTCTTCAGAGTCAAGAGATGCCCATCGGGAGATAATTTTCCATTAGTCTTATGTTTCTGCACATCTTCCCAGCAGAGGCTCTGAATGTATTTGTTCAAACTATCTTTTCAAGGATGTTCACAGAACAAATGGTCTTGAGAGATAGGGGTAGTGTCTCCCTTCAGAGCAAGGGCATACTTGCTAGTGGTTCCAAGCAATAAAGATAATATCTCCCTTCAGGGAACAGGTCAGATATGCTTGCTGCTTTTAATAAAAACTATCTTTTCAAGGATGTTCACAGAACAAATGGTCTTGAGAGATAGAGGTAGTGTCTCCCTTCAGAGCAAGGGCATACTTGCTAGTGGTTCCGAGCAATAAAGATAATATCTCCCTTCAGGGAACAGGTCAGATATGCTTGCTGCTTTTAATAAAAGATTCAGGCTTCCTAAACCCTGAATTCCTCTCCTGTAACACATTCCACTGCATGTACAGGTATCACCCATCCCTCTTCACATCATGCTTTGGGAATTAGAGCTCAGGAAACTGACACAAATGCTGATATTCTTGGCTACTGCTATTGCTGTGAACAATAATAAAGTCTTTTGTCTCTGACCCAGGAGTTTCATGTCTTCTGCCAGCAACCATGAATCTGTGGCAGATTCTGTGAACAGACTCTAAAAAGACCTTATGATTTCCACCT
This sequence comes from Galeopterus variegatus, assembly GCF_000696425.1. Classification (NCBI taxonomy): domain Eukaryota; kingdom Metazoa; phylum Chordata; class Mammalia; order Dermoptera; family Cynocephalidae; genus Galeopterus; species Galeopterus variegatus. The sequence continues at coordinate 46,869 of NW_007733959.1, forward strand.
CCTGGTGTTTATGCCCTGTGTGATTCACTGCCTCTTGAATATAAACAAGACCTGTGACTTGCTTCTATCCAACAGAATACAACAAAGGTAGTGAGATGTATGTGATTACATATAAATAATTATGTCACAGATGATTGTAGTGCCTATCTTGCAAAGAGACTTTCTCCCTTGCTGGCCTTGAGGAAGCTAGTGATCATGTTGGAAAAGCCAATGTGGCAAGGAAATGGAGGCAGTTTCCAGCTAAGAGCAAGCAAGAAACTGAGGCTCTCAGTCCACGGCCTGCAAGAAACTGAATTCTGCCAGCAACCATGTGAGTTTGGAAGCAGATCTTTTTCCAGTCAAGCATCAGATGAGAACCTAGTCCTGACTAACACCTTGATTTCAGCCTTTCAGAGGGCCCAGCTAAGCCAAGCCTGAACTCCTGACCTGCAGAAACTGAAATAATAGATGAGTGATATTTCAAGCTACTAAATTTTTGGTAATATAGTTAATGAACAGTACATAATAAATACAGAAGCTAACTTGGTAGCTTGCAAGTAGGGTAAGATTTCAGACCCCTCATAGTTTTGAACAATTGTGGTAACAAGGATGGGATGCTGATAGAGACATAGCTTTCTGGAAGAGAAAAGATGAGAGTCTTGTAGGCTGATTGATGGGATTTGAGGGAAATCCATGGGAAGTGGCAGTAAACATGTTGACTAAATTATACGGTTAACTGGGCAATAAATGTTCTCCATTTTATTGCCTGTTAATGAGGAGAAATTGTCCCCAGTTCCCTTACTCAAAGGTTTCAGGCCAAGTTCCAAGAAGCAGGTTCAAAGACAGCTAGCTGAGCAGTGTCCTGGTTGTTGCTAGCTCTCCTCCAGGAAGCAGGACTTCCTCACCAATCTGGTGGTCAGCCTCAGGTCTGCCCCCTGGTAAAAATTAACACTAGATTCATCCTGGAGGGGACAGATGGTTCTGACTTCTTTCAGACAACGGGAATAGAGACACTCACTTCTATCATGCATAAGAGGATAATTCACAGCCACCATGGGCGTAAACCCGTAGTGGTCATATCTGAAAAAAATGGCAGTATCCCTTTGGGAGAAACTTTACTCTTTACTCCGTTTCCTAAAGCAAAGTTGTTATTCCATGGGACTGAGCCTGAATCACAGATAATTGAGCTAAACTGAAGCCCAGTGCTGTCCATTGAGCTGCTGCCAGCCTCAGTGCCAGCTATGCAAAATCAAAAATGTACATTTGCTCTGGTCAGTGGGCAGAACACAAGCCCACTCTCACAATTCTGCCCACTATTCCCCTTGTTGAACTATGCCATATTTTGACTGGCTCTCAGAGTGGAGCCAATGGTCTATTTGTTTGCTCTGCCTTTTGGAAAACTGCAAACTGGCAGATTAAAGACACCCTTATTTGGGGCTACGAAATGTAAAAACAAATCATGGTTCTTAATGGAATCATCTGGGACACTCATCACATAGGTGTCTATAGTAAGGGCCTATTCTGTGATGAAACCAACTGGAATCAAATTGCTGGGTGAGTCTGTACCACCCAGACTGCCACTGGTGATGCCTAGATCCATCCTGGTACTGGACATGGCAACACATCTACCATTTTGGACTTGGCAAAAAGTAAAAGATCACATATTTTTTGATGCAGTTATCACTACACAGCAGACTTCTGACTCTTGCCAAAAGTCAATCCACCTGTCTTGTAGCGAGGGGGGCAACATTGCACAGGACGTGGCCCCCGTTCACTCCCTGTAGACAGACTGTATCAGACCCTTAACGCTTTCTCACAGCTATTGGTGGTATATCACTGCCACTGACACTTTTTGGCTTGTGGTGTCACTTCTGCAATTTGATTGGCAGAATCTAGCCACACCATCATGGCCTTTGAAACTAAACAGTGTCATGTTTTTGGTTCTCTGAAACATTTTCATTCTGACACTGATGGGCCTTTATCACCAAAGACACTAAACAACAGGCTAATAGTCAAGATGCACAGTGCATGGCTGAAAACAACAGAGAAATTAGCCAGAAATTAGAGGAGTTTAACAGCTGGATGTGGCCAAGGAAAGAGAACATCAAGGAAAGCCCTCTGAGGAGCAACCTCACAGGGGTAACACTGCTGAAGGAAATGGACTCCGCAAACATAACCCAGCCAATCACTTAAAAAATAAATAAGCAAATAATGATAATAAGCGGGAGGTTGGGGGCTTGAGCACTGGTACTCAGAGTTGCTGTATTATCTAAAATGCCCTATTTCCAACAAAAAATTACAAGGAATGCAAAGAAATAGGAAAGAATGACCTGTACACCAGGAAAAAAGCAGGCAACAGAAACAGTCCCTATGAGAGACTAGATGTCGAATCTAACAGGAAAAAAGCTTTCAAAGTACCCATTAGAAATATGCTCAAAAGACTAAAGGAACCAGTAATTAAAGAAGTAAAGGAAGGTATGATGACAACAGACAATACCATATCAAAGAAAGAGGATCAGTAAAGAAATGAAAATTATTAATAAAAGAACTGAATGGAAATTCTGGAGTTGATAAGTACAATAACTGAAATTGAAAATTCACTACAGAGCTTCAAGATTGGATTTGAATGGCAAAAGAAAGAATTGGCAAACTTGCTTCTGGTCAAGATGGCAGAGTAGATGGTTCCTAGCATTGCTGTGTCGCACAAATCAACCAATTTTCATCTACTAAAAAGCAACAACAAGATGCCCCAGAGCTGTGCCAGAACAGGCAGGAGCCGCATGCCATGGGACCCCCAGCCCAGGCCAGTGCCCACCACCCAGAGAGGCTCAAGAGCTGCCAGGCCCACATGCCCCAAGTCAGCCATGCCAGAACAGGTAGGTGCTGTGGGACCCCCATCCCAGGTCAGTCCCTGCTACCCACAGAGGCCTGAGAGCTCCCAGGCCCACATGCCTCAAGTCAGCCATGCCAGAACAGGCAGGTGCTGCAGGACCCCCAGCCCAAGCCAGTGCCCACCACCCAGAGAGGCCCAAGAGCCACCAGGCCCACACGCCCTGAGCCAGCCATGCCAGAATAGGCAGGTGCCGCAGGACCCCCAGACCCACTTCCCAGAATTGCCAGTCCCTTCAGGATCCAGGCCAGACATCAGGCCACAATGCCTAAACACCAAAGGAAGGATACCAGAAATATGAAAAATCAAGAAAGCACATCACCACCAAAGGAAAATAATAACTCTCAAGCTCTAGATCCTACAGAACAGGAATTCCTTGAAATGACTGACAAGGAATTTCAAGCAACAATTGTAAGCAAACTAAATGAGATACAGGAAAACCGAGTTAGACAACACAATGAAATGAGAAAACACATACAGGATCTGAAAGAAGAAATGTACAAAGAAATCAATGCCCTGAAATGAATGTACCAGAGATTGTGAAGCTGAAGGATTCATTCAACAAAATAAAAAACACAAAAGAGAGTCTAACCATCAGGCTAGAACAAGCAGAAGAGAGAATTTCTGACCTTGAAGACTGGCTGTTTGAATTAACACAGGCAGACCAGAAAAAAGAAAAAAGAATTTAAATTTGAAGAAAATCTAAGAGACATAAGACAACCTTAAGCACTCAAATTTCCAAATCATGGGTATTCTAGAAGCAAAGGGAAATGGCATTGAAAACATATTCAATGAAATAATAGCAAAAAACTTCCCATGGGCCAGCCTGTGGCTCACTCGGTAGAGTGCGGTGCTGAGAAAACTTCCCAGGTATAGGGAAAGTCACAGATCTTCAGATTCAGGAGGCCCTAAGATCCACAAACATATTCAACCCAAAAAGGTCCACTCCAAGACATGTCATAGTCAAACTAGCAAAATTCAAAGACAAAGAGAGAATCTTAAAAGCTGCAAGAGAGAAGCAGCAAGTCACCTATAAGGCAGGCCCAATCAGACTAACATCAGACTTTTCATCAGAAACCCTAAAAGCCAGAAAAGAATGAGATGATATATTCAAAACACTAAAGGACAAAAATTGCCAGCGAAGACTACTTTACCCAGCAAGGCTATCATTCTTAAATGAAGGATGAATAGTATATTTCTCAGACAAACAAAAGCTGCTGTAGTTCACTACCACACAACCAGCCTTACAAGAAATTCTCTAGGAAGTACTGGGTTTGATACCTGAAAAACAACCATCACTGCCATGAATTCTCAAGAAAGAACAAAGCCTACCAGTAAAACAAAAATGCTAACAATAAAGAGAAAAAATAGTTTATCTACCTCACCAAGAAACCAACAAACACAGAAGACAAACAGAAAATCAGAAAGAAAGGAACAAAAGATACTTAAGACACCTAAATAAAAATCAATAAAATGCTAGGGGTAAGTCAACACCTTTCAATAATAACTCTAAATGTAAAGGGATTAAATTCCCCACTCAAACGACACAGACTGACTGACTGGATTAAAAAGATAAACCCAACAATATGCTGCCTTAAAGAGACAGACCTCACCTGTAAAGACACACATAGACTAGGAGTGAAAGGTTGGAAAAAGATATACCATGCAAACAGAATTGAAAAACAAGTTGGAGTAGCTATTCTTATATCAGATAAAATGGACTTTAAAGCAAAAACCATAAAAAGAGATAAAGAAGGCCACTATATAATGATAAAAGGATCTATCCATCAAGAAGACATAACAATCATAAATATATATGCAACCAAAGTCGGAGCAGCCAGGTTTATAAAGCAAACACTATTAGATCTAAAGAATGAGATAGACACTAACACCCTAATAGCAGGGGACCTGAACACCTCACTCTCAACATTGGACAGATTATCTAGGCAAAAAAATCAATAGAGAAACACAAGCTCTGGGCCGAGCCCGTGGCGCACTCGGGAGAGTGCGGCGCTGGGGGTGCAGCAGTGCTCCCGCCGCGGGTTCGGATCCTATATAGGGATGACCCGTGTGCTCGCAGTGCTCACTGGCTGAGCAAGGTGTGGCTGGTCTCAAAAAGGACTAAGAAAAAAAAAAAGAAACACAAGCTCTAAACAACACTTTAGACTAATTGGACTTGGCAGATATCTACAGAACATTCCATCCAACAACATCAGAATATTCATTCTTCTCATCAGCTCATGGAACATTCTCCAAGATAGACCACAATTTAGTTCATAAAGCAAGTCTCAACAAATTCAAAATAATTAGAATTATTCCATGTATTTTTTCAGATCACAATGGATTAATGTTAGAAATCAATAACCAATGAAACTCTGGAAATTAGAAACACATGGAAATTAAACAATATTCTACTTAATGACATATGGGTCCAAGAAGAAATTAAACAGGAAATCAAAAAATTTCTTGAAACTAATGAAAATAATAACACATCATACCAAAACCTGTGGGATACTGCAAAAGCAGTACTAAGGGGGAAATTTATCACATTAAATGCTTACTTCAGAAGAATAGAAAGATGGCAAATAAACAACCTAACACTTCACCTTAAAGAACTAGAAAAACAAGAACAATCCAAACCCAAATTTGGTAGAGGGAAAGATAATTAAGATCAGAGCAGAACTAAATAAAAATAAAACCCCAAAAATGATACAAAAGATCAATGAAACAAAAAGTTGGTTTTTTGAAAAGATAAATAAAATTGACAAACTTTAGCAGGCTAACTAAGAAAAGAAGAGTGAAGACCCAAATAACAAAAATTAGAAATGAAAAAGGTGATATCGCAACTGATACCTCAGAAATACAAGGAATCATTAGAGATTACTATAAACAACTATATGCCAACAAATTTGAAAATCTGGAAGAAATGGATAAATTTCTGGACACATACAAGCTATCAAAACTGAGCCAAGAAGATACAGAAAATCTGAACAGACCAATAACAATAAAAGAGATTGAAGCTGTTATCAGAAGGCTCCCAACAAAGAAAAGCCCAGGACTGGATGGGTTCATTACAGAGTTCTACCAATCCATCAAAGAGGAGCTGATACCAATTCTCTAAAACTATTCCAAAAGATTGAAACAGAGGCCATTCTCCCAAACTCATTCTAGATACAAACATACATTCTAGATACAAAGATACATTCTAAATACAAAGATAGATCAAAAATAGAAAACCACAGGCCAATATTCCTGATGAATTTGGATGCAAAAATCTTCGATAAAATACTACCTAACAGAATACACCAACACATACACAAAATTATACACCATGATCAAGTAGGATTCATCCCAAGGATGCAAGGTTGGTTCAACATATGGAAATCAATAAGCGTGATACGCCACATCAATAAAAGCAAAGACAAAAACCATATGATCATCTCTATAGATGCTGAAAAAGCATTTGGCAAAATTCACCATTTGTTCATGATAAAGACTCTCTACAAGTTAGGTATAGATGGAAAGTATCCCAATACAATTAAAGCCATATATGATAAGCCCACTGCCAATATCATCCTGAACTGGAACTAGACAAGGATGCCCACTCTCACCACTCCTATTCAACATAGTGTTAGAAGTACTAGCCAGAGCAATCAGAGAAGATAAGGAAATAAAGGGCATCCAGATTGGAAAAGATGAAGTCAAACTGTCCCTGTTTGTGGATGATATGATCCTATATATTGAACAGCCTAAAGCCTCCATGAAAAAACTCTTAGAGTTGATAAACGATTTTAGCAAAGTTGCACAGGGTACAAAATCAACACACAAAAATCAGTAGTATTTCTATACTCCAACAGTGAACATGCAGGAAAAGAAATCAAGAAAGCTAGCCCATTTACAATAGCCACAAAAAAAATAAAATACTTGGGAATAAAGTTAACCAAGGATGTGAAAAATCTCTATGAAGAGAATTATGAACCACTGTTGAGAGAAATTAAAGAGGACACAAGAAGATGAAAAGATATCCCATGCTCTTGGATCAGAAGAATTAACATTATGAAAATGTCCATATTACCTAAAGTGATCTACAGATTCAATGCAATCCCCATCAAAATTCCAATGATATTTTCCTGAGAAATGGAAAAATCTTTCCATACATTTATATGGAATAACAAAAGACCTCGCATAGCCAAAGCAATCCTGAGCAAAAAAAATAAAGCTAGAAGCATAGCACTACCTGATTTTAAACTATATTACAAAACTATAATAACCAAAACAGCTTGGTACTGGCATAAAAACAGACATACAGATCAATGTAATAGAATAGAGAACCCAAAAATCAACCCATACACCTAGACCCATCTGTTTTTTGACAAAGGCACCAAGTCTACACACTGGGGAAGAGGCTGCCTCTTCAGCAAATGGTGCTGGGAAAACTGGATATTCATATGTAGGAGAATGAAACTAGACCCATACCTCTCACCATATAGCAAAATCAACTCAAAATGGATTAAAGAATTAAATACACATCCTGAAACAATGAAACTCCTTAAAGAAAACATAGGGAAACCCTCCAGAAAGTAGGAGTATGTACAGACTTCTTGAAAATGACCCCAAAAGCACAGGCAACCAAAGGAAAAAATAAACAAATGGGATTATATCAAACTAAAGAGCTTCTGCACAGCAAAAGATACAATTAACAGAGCTAAAAGACAACCAACAGAGTGGGAGAATATATTTGCAAAATATACATCTGACATAGGATTAATATCCAGAATATACAAGGAACTCAAACAACTTTACAAGAAAAAAACAAGCAACCCAATGAGAAATAGAGGAACAAAATACTACCATTCGCAACAACATGGATGGACTTACAGAAAAATTATATTAAGTGAAACAAGTCAGGCACAGAAAGGGAAATACCACCTGTTCTCACTTATTTTGTGGAAGCTAAAAATAAATAAATAAATAAACACACAAACAAATAAAGGGTGGGAGGGAAGAAGACACAACAGTCACAACAATTCCTTGAACTTATTAAGACAAATGAACAGATACAATGTAATGGAGGGGAGGGAAGAGAGGGAGGGAGGTGAGAGCAACAGGTAAAGGGTCATAAAAATCAACTACAATGTATATTGCAAAGTTAAAAAAAAAGAAAGAAAGAATTGGCAAATTTGAAGATAGATTAATAGAGAGTATGCAATCCAAAGAATAGAAAGAAAAAAGAATGAGGAAAATGAAGAGAGACTCAGAGAAATGCAAGACACTGTTAAGAGCATCTACATATGCCTAACAGTAAAAGCAGAAGGAGAGGAGAGATGATAAGTAGCTGAAAGAAATATTTGGAAAAACAATGGCTGAAAATTTACCAGATATATTGACAAACAATAATCTAAACATCCAGGGATCTCAACATAGTTCAAATAGGATAAACACAAAGAGATCCATACACTGACTCAACACTCAGCATGATTAAAAATGCTGAAAGTCATAGACAAGGAAAAACTCTTGAAAGCAGCAATTTTGTCACTTATAAAGGAACTCAAATAGTATTAACAACTGCTTCACCAGCAGAAACAATGGAAACAAGAGGGTAGTAGGATAATATATTCACTGTGATCAAAGAAAAAAAACTACCAGACAAGAATTCTATTTAGCAAAGCTTTCTTTCAAAAATGAAAGAAAAATAAAGACATTCCTAGACAAACCAAAACTTGGAAAATTGGTTGTTAACAAATCTGCCTTATAAGAAATACTGAAAGAATTTCTTCAGGTTGATGTGACCTGAGATGATAATTAAAATTCATAAAAGAAAAAAAAAACCTACCACAATAGATATTTACACAGTTATAAAAGACCATGTAAATACTCATGTATTCCCCTTTCTTCTCTTAACTTACTGAAAAAGTAAGTCTACAGAAATGTATATAATTCATTTTAGGGCCTATAACATATAGAAATGAAATATATTTGCCAATAACAGCATGAATCTGGTGGATAGAAGCAAAGCTATATTGGGCTGAACAAATGACTCCAGATGGTAATTCAGATCCAGAACGACAAATGAAGAGAACCAGAAATAATAAATACAAAGGTTAACATAATGAATGCTATAAATATAAACCTGCTCTTCTTTCTCCTTTTGGCTTCTCTGAAAGACAAAATTATGTAAATGAATAATTATAACAATGTCTTCTCAGATTTGTAACATTTATAAATCTAACATGTATAACAATAATACCACCAAAAAGGAAAAAAGGAAAATAGATTTAATATGTATAACAATAACACCACAAAAAGGAGAAAAAGGAGTAGCATTTGTATATCACACTTGAATTAATTTACTATAAATCGAAAGCTGATAAATTAAGATGTACAAGGGTATTTCAAAAAGGTCTGGGAAGAATTCATATTATCTTTTAATTTTATTTTGCTATAAACATTTGGAAGTACTCTCAAATATAGGAAGACTATAGAAGCCACTAAGGAAATAATTCAAAGATATATGTTGAAAAAATCATTAAAGAAATATAAATGCTACATTTTAAAATATTTACCTAATTCAAAAGGAAGCAGCAAAGGAGAAATAGAGGAACAAAAAAAACATGAAACATAAAAAAGGAGAAGGAAAATGGCAGACATAAATCCAACTGTAATTGAAAATAACATTAAGTGTGAATGGATTAAATCATCCAATCAAAAGGCAGATACTGTCAGACTGAATTTTGAAAAAACATGATCAAACTATATGCTGTCCTCAAGAGACATATTTTAGATCCAAAGACACAGAGAAATTGAAAATAAAAGGAACCAAAAAGATACACCACACAAATAACAACCACAAGAAAGCTGGAGTGGCTATACTAATATCAAACAAAATAGACTCTAGAACACAAAATGTTACTAGAGATAAAAAGGGACTTTTTATAATGATAAAAGGGCCAATTTATCAGGAAGATATAGCAGTTATAAACACATATGCATCTAATAGCAGAGCACCAAAATATATAAAACAAAAATTGACTGAAGTGAAGGGAAGAATAGATAATTCAACAATAGTTGGAGGCATCAATACCCCACATTCAATAATGGACTAAGCAGAAGATCAACAGGGAAAGAGAAGACTTGGACAACAACCCTGTAAACCTACTAAATTATAAACACTATAAACTAGACCTAGTAGACATCTATAGAACACACCACCCAACAACAGCAGAATATACATTGTTCTCAAGCACACATAATGCGTTCTTCAGGATAGACAATCTGTTAGGCCATAAACAAATCTCAATAAATTTAAAAGACTAGAAATAATACAAATATATTCTCTGACCACAATGGAATTAAATTAGAAATTAATAACAAAAAATTTTGAGAAATTCACAAATATGGGGAAATTAAACTGCATACTTATGAATAACCAATGTGACTAAGAGGAAATTAGCAGAGAAATCAGAAAATACTTTAAAATTAATTAAAATAAAGACACAACATGCCAAAACTTATGGGATACAGTAAGAAATGTGATTACAAGGAAACTACACATGCAAATGACTATATTAAGAAAGAAGACATCAGAGCAATAACCCAACCCTACACCTTAAGATACTTGAAAAAGAACAAACTAAGCCTAAAGAAAGCAGAAGCAAGGAAATTATAAAGATTAGAGCCAAAATCAATAAATAGTATTAATTAAATTACACAATGATATGCCAACAAATTAGATAACATAAATGAAGTGGACTAATTCCTAGAAAGACACAAACTACCAAAGCTGACTCAAGAAGAAATATACGATCTGAATAGACCTATAACAAGTAAAGAGATTGAATTAGTAATTAAAAGCAACCCAAAAAGAAAAGCCCAGGCCCAGATGGATTTACCACTAAATTCTACCAAACATTTAAAGAAGAATTAATATCAATTCTTCACAAACTATTTCAAAAAATAAAAGAGAAGGGACCACTTTTAAACTCATTCTTTGTGACCAATATTGCTCTAATACCAAAACCAAGAAAGACTTTACAAGAAAACTATAGATCAATATTTCTTATGAATATAGACATAAAGTATTCAACAAAATTTTAGCAAACTAAATCCAGCAATATCTAAAAAGAATTGTACACCATGATCAAGTGGAATTTGTCACAAGAACACAAGGTTGTTTAACATCTGAAAATCAATTAATGTAATATACCCTATCAATAGAATAAAAAACAAAAAACACATGATCATCTCAATAGATGCATTAAAAGCATTAAACAAAACCCAATAGCCTTTTGTAATAAAAGTACTTAACAAATTAGGAATAGAAATGAACTTTCTCAACTTGATAAAAGACATCTATAAAAAAACTCTCAGCTAACATCATACTTTCCCATAAAGACTAGTAAAATGACAAGAATGTTTATTTACTCTCATCACTTCTGTTCAGCATTGTACTGGATGTCTAGCCAGGGCAACTAGGCAAGAAAAATAAATTAGAATAATCCAAATTAGAAAGAATAAAACTATCTCTATTAGCAGATGACATAATATTATATGCAGAAAATTCTACAGAATCCTTTTTAAAACTATTAGAACCAAGTGAAGCAAGGTTGCCGGATACCAGACTAACATATAAAAATCAATTCTATTTCTATACACTCACATGAGCAACCCAAAAAGAAAATTAAGAAAAAAATTCCTCTTACAAGAGCATCAAAAAAATTAAAATACTTAGGAATAAAGAATAATCCAAATTAGAAAGAATAAAACTATCTCTATCAGCAGATGACATAATATTATATGCAGAAAATTCTACAGAATCCTTTTTAAAACTATTAGAACCAAGTGAAGCAAGGTTGCCAGATACCAGACTAACATATAAAAATCAATTCTATTTCTATACACTCACATGAGCAACCCAAAAATAAAATTAAGAAAAAAATTCCTCTTACAAGAGCATCAAAAAAATTAAAATACTTAGGAATAAATATAACAAAAAAGTGCAAAACTTATACTCTGAAAGAAGCAAAACATTGGTGAAAGAAATTAAAGAGGATATAAATAAGTGGAACACATGCCATTATTACTAATTTAAAAACTTAATATTGTTAAAATGGCAATATTCCCCAAATTGATCTACAAAATCAACACAATTCTTATCAGAATCTCAGCCAATTTCTTCATAGAAATTGACAAGCTGATTCTAGAATTTATATGAAATTGCAAGAGACCCAGAATAGTCAAAATAATCTTGATAAAGAAGAACAAAATAAGATACCAAATTTGAGAATTTACTACAAAGCGTGGTAATCAAGATAGTGTGGTACTGGCATAAAGATAGACATATTAGTTAGTGAAATATAATTAAGAGCCCAGAAATAAACCCTTGCACATGTGGTCAATTGATTTTGAACTAGGGTGCTGAGACCATTCAGTGGGGAAAGATAGTCTTTTCAACAAATGGTGCTGGGACAATAGGACAGCCACATGCAAAAGACTAAATTTGTACCCTTACCTCACAACATATACAAAAATTAACTCAAAAATGAATCAAAGACCTAAATACAAGTGCTAAAACCATAAAACCCTTAGAAGAAAACATACAGGTAAATCTTTATGAGCTTGAGTTTCACAAGGGCTTCTTAGGTATGACACCAAAACCACAAACAATGAAAGAAAAGAAAGATAAACTGGAATTCATCAAAATAAAAAACTTTTGTGCTTCAAATGACACTAACAAGAAAGTGAAAAATATGACCCACAAAATGAGAGAAATATTTGCAAATTATATATTTGCATAAATGGAATTTTTATCTAGAATCTATAAAGAATAGTTAAAACTCAATAATAAAAGAGCAACCAGATTTTTAAAATGGGTGAAGAATCTGCAACATTTCTCCAAGGAAGATATACAAATGGCCAATAAGCACATGAAAAGAAGCTGAACATCTTTAGTCATTAGGGAAACGTAAATCAAAACAGCAATGAGATGCCACCTACCCACTAGGGTGGCTAGATTCAAAAAGTCAGAAATAACAAGTGTTGGTGGGGATGTAGAAAAATTTTAACCCTCATACACTGCTGATGGGACTGTAAAATACTGCAGCCACTTTGGAAAAGAGTCTGGCAGTTCCTCAAAAGACTAAACATAGAGTTACCATATGACCAGCACTTCCACTCCTATGTAGTACCCAAGAGAGATGAAGACCTATGCCCACATAAAAACTTGTATATGAATGTTTATAGCAGCACTGTTCATAGTAACCAAATATAGAAACAGCCCAAACGTCCATCGACTGATGAAGGGATAAACAAAATGTGGTATATCCATATAATGGAATTTGAGTATTATTTGGAGTAAAGTATTGATACGTGCTCCAACATGGATCAATCTTTAAAACATTATACTAAGTGAAAGAAGCAACTCACGAAAGAAAACATAATATAAGATTCCATTTATATTAAATATACCAAATAGGCAAAGCTATAGAAACAGAAAGTAGATTAGTGGTTGCTTGCTTAAAGCTGGAAGCAGAGGGGTGAGGGTGGGGGAAATAATGAAGAGGTTTAAGGGACAAATAGCTAAAGGGCACAGGGTTTCTTTTTGAAATAATAAAAACTTTCTAAAACTGACTGTGGTGATGGTTGCATATATGCGTGAATATACTAAAAACCATTGAAATGTACGTCTTAAATGGGTGAATTGTACGATACGTGAATTATATCTCCATAAAATCATTTTTATAACTTTACAAATAAATGTATCTGATTCTACTTCTGCACACCTTAGTGAAGCAGTTTGGTCACTGAATGCGGCTAGTCCCGGAAAAACATAACTTCTTCCCAGATACCTCCTGGATAATGATCAGACCTGAAGGTATAGGACATTCTATAGACCTATAGACCTATCTGCACCCCAACAATTCCTGGGCATGATGCTTTTCTTACCCTTAACAGCAACCTCAAGCCAGCCTGCTTGGCTCACCCTCTAGATGGCAGCCCAGCCAAAATCGGGGCTAAGGGGTTCAAACATTTCTGGTTCAGCCACCTGGATTCTCTAGTTGGGCTGACAGAGTCTTAGGCCAAAAGGGCGATGACCACTTGGTTGAGCCACAACCCTCTTCAGTGGCCCACATGGATCAAAGTAGAGACTAATGGGTCCCCGTAAGTTTTATAAAACTGCTCTTGTCTATTAAAAACGGTGATAACAAAATTTGACCCTGACTTTAGCTGAAGTGTTCAGCACCACCATCTTGGCCCAGGAGGCCCTCAGGTCAACAGTAACTCACTGACCAAGGTAGTTATGGATGGTAGGATTGCCTGAGTCTCTCTCCTTGCAGGCCAGGGCAAAGTCTGTGCAATCACTAATAAATCCTGCTGTATCTGGATTAATGCCTTGGGCTATGGGGAAAGCCAATGTGGAAACTAAAGGAGAATGCTACCCGGCTTTCTAAGATAGATCTTGATAATTCATGGAATTTGTTCAGCTTGTTGAGTCTGGGACCCTTGAGGTCATGGTAGGGTCAATACTGCAGGCTGTCCTTATCCTGCTGCTTGGAGTTTTGTTGACAATAATTCTAATTGAATGCTATATGAAATTAATTGAATGGGTTTGGTCCCATCTTCTGTTGATCAGATTAATCAGAGTGGCACAGGGGTAAATGTGCCAGAAGCCAGGATCATTTAGAAACGAGTAGTGGATATTTTCAGAAAACAGTGTTTCATGGGTCTCTCATGTTTCTGCACTTGACTGCCTTTGCTCCAGGATGTTTGTATAGGAAATAGGTTTGGAAGACATAGATAGTGTCTCCCTTTAGAGCACAGGGCTTGCAGTCCAGTATAATAAGGGGAATGTCTCCCTCCAGAACAAACAGCAGGCATGTTTACTGCTTATTATAAAAGATTCGGGTTCCCTAAGCTCAGGGTTCTTCTTCTACAATGAAACCTACTGCATGTGCAGGTGCCATCTGGCCCTCTTCATGTCACCCTGGGAGAATTAGGGTTCAGGGAACCAGTGCAAATTCTAGCTAGTGCTATTGCTGTCACTAATAAAATCCTTTGTTTCTGACACCAGAGTGTTGTGCCTTCGGCCAACATCTATGAAACTGTGGCAGGCTAACTTGTTTACAGTTAACAGTTTATTTACAGGCTCTTTACAGTTCCTGACTGTGCCTGTGACCTATTCCTTTTTGTATACTCCATTCCATCTATACTAAACGAGTAAATAAATAAATTTGTATTTAAACCATGTACAAACACCCAAAAAATATACATACTGTCCACAGGTCAAATCGATGCCTCTTACACAGTGTAGGTACAATATAGGATTTAAATCTCCATGAGTGAATAAAACATCACTTCTAAATTATATTTACCCAAATAAGCTCATGACATAGAGGGTCTATTCATTTCAGCTATCGTGAAAGCTTCCCTAATCCCCACAGCCAAATTAATTGTGGCCTGATTTTTACTAATCTCTAATTAATCTACTGCTAAAAATTAATTCATAAATGTCCAGCACACTTCATCTTCTGCACATCCAAATTTCTCATTCTCACTTATTCTCCCTCCCTCCCTCTCTCCCTCTCTTTTTCTCTCTTCCTCTCTCCTACACACACACACACACACACACACACACAGCTCAGTAGTAAAAAATGTTTCTTTATATTCTTAACATTTTCTGCTTATTAAAAAATAGCAATAATGATATTTGGATCATGAGTTAAAGGTTTATTAAAATATCTCCAACAATAACTTAATTGAATGTATATATATATGTGTGTGTGTGTCATATTAGGAGTAAAAATATATTTCTTCATCCCCTATATTTGCCCCCTAAGATAAAATGTTGGTTGACTTCTACACCTTATACAAGAATTAGAAAGGCAATATGTTGACTATTTTTAAGTGCTCTTTTCTAAGCTTTCATTTAAAAAGCCATATCAGTGGACCAAAAACATTGAGAAAGATGACTCAGTTAAGCATCGGTCAGAGAAGCATCCTCGAGCCACAATCCCGGGTGCTGCGATTCAGTGTGAAAGGCCTTGAGATGGACAGGGTTGGGCCGGGGCCGCAGTCAGCTGGGAGAGATCTGGAGGAGAGCAGAGCAGGGTATCCAGCGGTGGGTTCCTTCGTTCCGCACCAAGGCTCGCATCTTTTGGGGACCACGACACTGGCGGTTATGCTAGAGACCATCTGTTCATAACAAAATAAAATCAGATCAACAGCCTCCCCCTTGCTCACTGCCAGCCCTCCTGGGCCTTGGGGTGAGAGGAGAAATGTCACCATACCTAAGTCACAGCTTTCCCAGGGAAGCAGCCCTCATTCCTGTAGACATTTATGAGGTGGCCTTTTCTCCAGTTCCCTTTCCATTTGTCCTCTGACTTTGTGTCAAGAACCTGAGAGCTGTTCAGAAGAGATAGACAGAAAGACGCTCTTGAATTTCATCCCAGAAGTGCTGAAATTACCCTCTTATCTGTCTCAAGGGCATTGTGAGGCCTCTGTAATCAAAGTTTGGTGTCAAGAACCTGAGAGCTGTTCAGAAGAGATAGACAGAAAGACGCTCTTGAATTTCATCCCAGATGTGCTGAAATTACCCTCTTATCTGTCTCAAGGGCATTGTGAGGCCTCTGTAATCAAAGTTTGTCACATTCCCTGAAACTTTCAAAGCAGATGTGCTAGCTGGTGATTACCGTAGCTTATCTCACCTTCTTTGGTTTGTAAATCAGCTTAGCATTTTCACAGGTTCAACATTTGTCATGAAACTTGGGATAACAACCAACTCTCCTGAAAAATAACTAGTCTCCCTTTCAATGATTTCTAATTCTAGGGTCTACTGGAAGAGCACACAATGAAAAGTCTAAGGCTTTGAAAGTGTACTCACTTTTGAATAGTGATATTCGAAATTTGTTATAGTGACATCATTTGCATATTGCAAAATCACCTTCCCCAGGCAGGCCCTGCAAACCCTTCCCACCTTTCTCTGTTTCTTTTTTCTATTTGGACTATTCTCATTTCCATGAGCAATACTAGCTTTTAGTTTCCACCTTTATGACAGGTGTGTGACTACCTTGTTTTTATTGTTAAACTTGCCAGCAAGCGTATGTGTTTCTTGCATGTGTTGATTTTACCAATGTGTGTGATGGCACCCATGAAAAATTCATTTGGAACTATCTGCTGCCAGAAAACTAGTCGTCAAAACAGTAAGTGAATCACTGGGCGACAGAGCCTGCCGCTTTCTGTTGCAGTAGGATCACACCTCACGTCCTTCTGGAACTTGATTATGACAGGCAAGGATTCAAAAACAGCTGAGGCCTAAGGTCACCCTGAATAACTCTGAAAACTCAGGGTTGTTAAGCTCGGCTGCCAATATATTTTTGTTAACTTGAAGGGGAATGGAAAAGTAGACAGAAGTTTGAGGTTCCCTACACTTGCAAGAATCTGTGCAAAAAGCTTTTTAAGTCCCCTGACCTCTGCTTGGAAGTTTTCATATACTGTAGTTAAGACCCAAGAACATGTCTTGGGCCCATCTAACCCTGACCAAAATTGATTTTCCGTCCAGAAACTGCCCAAGTCCTAGGTCTGCTCATGCCCCGACAAAGTGCCTTCCATAAATTCGGTACAATAGCTCATGAGGGATCTCATTAAAGGTTCCCTGAGAGTGACTTTATCCCCTCCCTAACTTCCCCAGAGTTTTCTTTTGTTTGAAAATGCAACCTCAGTTCTTAAAATCTCATGAATGAAAAACCATAAATATTTATTTTAGAAAATATTCAGGTTATGGAAGTGGCCCCATTTGTTGATTTCTTAAATAAAGCTTAAGATCTGTCTTCGTTACTGCATGGTAAGCCCTAGGGCTCAATTCAGGTAAGTATGCTATGTTTCACTGCCAAAAAAAACATCCGTTTTTTTTCTACGGTCACCATTAAACCAACCACCCTAGAAAAACCTGCTTTGTTGTCCTGAAGGAGCTTATTGTTCAGAATATTTTACATGTAAGTGAAACCTGAGAGCTCGTTTTCCTTCCTTTTATAATTTGTCATTGGGAACTTCCATTTTTATTTATTCTTCCACTTTTAGCACCTAAGTACTTATGGGATCTGCAAAAGTACATATTGAAATATGCAAATAGTATACAGCACGTGAGTGTCAGATGCATTGAAATTAAATCAAATATGGGGAAAAAAGAAACAGAGTGCCTTAAAGCTAACTTTACGGCCCCAAGCCGTAGATAAATTGTGGTCTGTGGTGGTTAAACAACAGCTGTTCAGATTTAAAATAAAATTATGATAAGGATCCCCAGAAGATAACACTTCTTGAGGTAACAGCATTTACCTAAATACATCTGTTAGCAAACAGCACTGACAAGAGCATTTATGTGAAAGTTTATTTCCATTTTTTCCCCCTGTGTTGCATCATTCTTATTTCCAGTGGAGAGAAATTCTTATGAGTGAAACTGATGTTTAGGTGTCGAGCACAGCCTTTCGTCCATGTCTAGGCAGGTGAATTTCTGCTGCAGCTAGGTGAGGTTCATCACGGCAAGGCAAAGTGATCAGAGACAAGACATTGCTGTAGTGAAGAAAAGGAGACAACGGGCTGCCACTCTTTCAGCCAGGGTCTGTTCATTCAAACTCAGCCATCGTTACAGTCTTGGTGTACAGCAGTTCTTTAAGAGCTTTACACCCAATAAAATTTAAACTTTTATATATTTTTTTCTTTATTTATTGCACAAGAGTTTTATTGCAGACACATAGGAAACCACCCAAATGGAATTTCCAAGCGTGGTGACTGCTGTTTCCCTCAACACCTCAAATCTTTGCTCAACTCCAAGCCTGTCTGCATATTGCCTCTCTCTCGACTTTCTCCATCACCTCTTCTCTCGAGCTCTTGATCTCTGTCCCTTCTCATCACCTTCATCACTACCACATTCACCAAAGTGTGTGTCCATAACAGAGCATATGCCTGAAAATAAACCTCTTCACCTATATGTGCTTCAGTAAATAAATCTTGCCCAAGCAGAGAGAAGCATAAATTTTTAAAACAATTTTTACCTCATCTGAAATATGATTTTAATTCATATCCTTTAAGAGTATTTAAGAAATCATTGGGGCCGGCCCGGTGGCGCACTGCTATAGTGCACCGCTTGAGAAGCGTGGCGGCACTCCCGCCGAGGGTTCGGATCCCACATACAGACCGGCCGCTCACTGGCTGAGCGAGGCGCAGGAGCAACGCCGAGGGTTGCGATCCTGTGGCCAGTCCCGGTCCGGTACAGGCGCGACACTGAGGGTTGCGATCCATTGCCGGTCACGAAAAAAGACAAAAAGGAAAAAAAAAAAAAAAAGAAATCATTGAACCGAAAACTTTCCCACAAAGCTGCATGTAGAAGCAGCCTCTTTACATGCCCCAGTGCCAAGAAAAATCTTAATAGAGGTTTTTTTCAAATACAAATTGAATTTTGAAATACTTTGCGTTTTTTTTAATGAGCCCAAAAAAATGAGTTAATAAGGAAGGATTATTGTTATTAAAATAACAATAAACTTTTAAAATGAAATTAATTTTGTAAAATGTCAGTGAATTGAAATATTAGTTTGGGTTGTTTTATGATTTTAACTATCTTAATAATTTTAAAAGATAGTTTCTTAATAATCTTACTGCTTGCTTGTTTTTTTTCACTGCTTGCTTTTTAAGATACCAATGACCTTTCTTCTGAGACAGGGCAAATCCCATCTGACAGTAGCAGATTGAGTAACTTCATTGAAAATGGAAGCTTAATAATTAGAAGATATGTATTGCTTTATATTTAGCTAAATGGCTAAGGAAACAACGTGGAAAACTGTCCACACAAAAATCCAGTATGCAAATGCTTATAGCAATTTTATTCACAATTGCCAACACTTGGAAGCAATCAAGATGTCCTTTAGTAAGTGAATGGATATACAAAGTACGGTACATCCAGACAAAGGAATATTATTCAGTGCTAAAAAGAAATGAGCTATCAAGCCATGAAAAGACATGGAAGAAACTCAAATGCATACTGCTAAGTGGAAGAAGCCAATCTGAAAAGTCTACATACTCTATAATTCCTACTATATGACATTCTAGAAAAGGCAAACTATGGAGACAGTAAAAAGATCAGTGGTTGCCAGGGATAAGGGGAGAGAAGAGGATGAACAGGTGTAAGACAGAGAATGTTTAGGACAGTGTAACTACTCTGTATGATGCTATGATGGTGGGTAACATGTCAGTATACATTTGCCCAAACCTACAGAATGTACAACACCCAGAGTTAACGCAAATGTAAACTATGAACTGTGGGTGATGATGACGTAGATGTAGGTTCACTGGCTGTAACAAATGTATCAGTCTGGTGAAGGATGCTGATTATAGAGGAGGCCGTGCATGTGTGGCGTCAGGAGATACATGGAAAACGTTTGTACCTTCCTCTCAATTTTGCCATGAACCTAAAACTGCTCTAAAAAAATTAAGTTTTTTTTTTAAAAGAAACAATGCAGACTAAACGCACAACTAGATTTAATGCAAAGTAGATAAGAAATGGTACTGATTCACATATATATTCATTAATCATGAACCTGTTTAAAATACCAATGTGAAGTGTAACATATTTTACATTCAAATGAATCCTCAGCATTATTCACAGTACATATTGGCTAAACAAATAAAAATTGACATTGTGTAGAAAATCAAGTGATCCTGGGCACTGCTAGAAAACATAAAGCATTTAAATTCACAAAAAAATTGCAACTGTCCTTTAAGACAATAAGAAGATTAATAAAAACTATGACAGTTTATATTAAAGACATAAATGTAATTCTTACAAATAATTTTCTTATGTATAAATTATGCTTACCACAGTTGTTAGCCAGAGTTTAAAATAATCTAAATATTAAGACAACCAAGACAAAAACCAGTCTGCTTTAAAGGCAACTGCCAGTTTGTGTACTAGAAAATAAAAGCTTTCCAAGTGAAGAAAATAGTTTTGCTTAGAATTTAAAACACTCTACTGGGTTGCCTGTTTAAACAGCATTAGGAAAACAAAAGCTCTGTGCATCAAAACACAAATGAAAAGAGAAATAACAAGGGATGAAAATACATGTAAACCCAATGGCTTCATATCTACAATATAGAAAGAACCCATAAAAATCAGAAAAAAAAAGAGAGCAACCAAATAAAGAAACAGTCAAATTATGTGAACAGAGAATCCATGAAAGAGAAAATTCAAATGATCAAAAATATTTTTTTAAAAGTTCAACTTTAAGAATCATTGCAGAAATGCAAATAAAAATTATGAAATTTCACACTCATCAGATTGATTAAAATTTTCCAATTCTGGGGCCGGCCCCATGGCTCACTCGGGAGAGTGCTGCACTGGGAGCGCCAAGGCCGCGGGTTCGGATTCTCTATAGGGATGGCCGGTGCACTCACTGGCTGAGCATGGTGCAGACCACACCATGCCGAGGGTTGCGATCCCCTTACTGGTCAAAAAAAAAAAAAATTTCCAATTCTAACAACACATTGTTTTGGCACATATTTGAAGTAACAAGAGCTCTCATACCCAGCTAATGGGAGTATAAATTGGTACATTCAGTTAATAGAAAATGTTGTGCTATATGTAGCAAATTTGAAACTACTCATAATCCATGACTCAGCAACTCCATATCTGGAGAAACTCTGGTCCATGTGCCCAAGGAGACATCTTCAAGATAGCAGCATTGCTAAAAAATGAAAAACTTAAAACATGCTATATAAGCTCCACCAAGGCTCTAATGTACAAATTGTGATGTATTCATTAAAAATTAAAAATAGCAGTTCAAACATACAAACTAGGTAGACAGAGATGTAGTAGGGACTTCAAAAAGTTAGTGGAAAAATAGAATTAAAATATAATGTGAATCTTTCCACGAACTTTCTGAAGTACCCTCATACATATCAGCATGAATAAATCCCCAGAATATAATGTAGAGAGAAAATAGCAAGTTCAAAGGACATGTACAGATCAATAATATTTATACAAAGTTTAAAATACATGTGAAAGAGCACTATGAATTGCTTATGAATACAAAATACATTATAAAAATAAGATGATATTTCTGAGAATGGTAGACACCAAATTCAGGACAGTAATGATCTCAGCTGGGAAGGAAGGGGAACACGGCAAGGGTGTTGGGGCTTTAACTGGACCTAGAATGGTGTATTTTTTAAGCTAGGTGGTAAATACCTTGGTGTTCATTATATTATTCCTTGTAATTTTTAAGCATACAAGGAATTAAATTTTAAATTTTAAACATATTTAATTCCTTGTAATTAAATAAACATGTAAATGTTTATTTAAAACATTTTAAAATTTGAAAATAAAAAGGGCATCTGCAATCAGCCCCTATCACAATCTTTCCCAGTTTCCCACTAACATATAGACATGAAGGCAAATAAGAAGACAATATTCAAAATAATGTTTGTATTAGCTTGCTAGGACTGCCGTAACAAAATACCACAGGCCAGTGCCTTAAACAGCAGACATTTATTTTCTCTCTGTTCCGGAGGCCAAAAGTCCAAGATCAAGGTGCTGGCAGGGTGGGTTTCTTCTGAGGCCTCTCCTTGACTTGCAGATGGTGCTTTTTCCGTGTGTCTTTACACGGTCTGTGAATCCTCTGTGAATCCTCGTGTCTCTCTGTGCGTCCAAATATCCTCTTCTTATAAGGATACCAGTCATATTGGGTAAGAGCCCACTCGTATGACCTTATTTAATCTTAATTACCTCTTACAGGCCCTATCTCCAAATACATACAGTCACATTCCGAGGTACCAGAGGTTAGGACTTTAACCAGTGAATTTAAGGGGGACACAATTCAGCCCATAACCATGTTGAAATCTAAGATTAGTAACCAATAGATTCCTCCAATCTGGAAGAAAATGACACTTCTTACAAGGACAATGGAGCCTGTTTAAGAATAAACAGTCAATAACTTACCTATGTTTCCTCTCAGGTAAAGGAGCAGCACTGCCCTGCCCTCACCCCCCACAGGTAGTGGGAAGGTAATTCACCTCTCCGTCGCCTAATCTCACCTGAGAACCAAGGTCCAGACGTAGCATTTGATATCCATTGAAAATGCCAAACCATTTTCTTTTGTTACCTGAAATAGGTAGTATTTTGTCTTTCTCTGAGACTTCAAGGTGATGATCTTTTCTCCTAATTTTGCAATATTTTTGTATAAGTTTTCTGCTGGTATTTTTCTGTTTTCTCGTCTTCATAAAAAAACTAACCATGTCAGACAGAAACAGGATCTTATTCTAACACGCCCCCTCCCTGCCCCCACCAAGTACAGATCATTTTGAGATGAAGAGGCACAGGAAAAACTGCATTTCCCAGAATGCACTGTACCTCGTAGGGACTACACCTCCCAGCATGCACTGTGCCTCAGCAGGCGTTCCCTACTGCGTGCGCCATTTTAGTTCTAGTATCTAAATGAATGTACAAAGCATAAAGGCAGGAATATCACCTGCGATGGGATAAAAATCAGTCTGTCTT
>NW_007733959.1:71273-82903 GCF_000696425.1 Galeopterus variegatus
GAACACGGCAAGGGTGTTGGGGCTTTAACTGGACCTAGAATGGTGTATTTTTTAAGCTAGGTGGTAAATACCTTGGTGTTCATTATATTATTCCTTGTAATTTTTAAGCATACAAGGAATTAAATTTTAAATTTTAAACATATTTAATTCCTTGTAATTAAATAAACATGTAAATGTTTATTTAAAACATTTTAAAATTTGAAAATAAAAAGGGCATCTGCAATCAGCCCCTATCACAATCTTTCCCAGTTTCCCACTAACATATAGACATGAAGGCAAATAAGAAGACAATATTCAAAATAATGTTTGTATTAGCTTGCTAGGACTGCCGTAACAAAATACCACAGGCCAGTGCCTTAAACAGCAGACATTTATTTTCTCTCTGTTCCGGAGGCCAAAAGTCCAAGATCAAGGTGCTGGCAGGGTGGGTTTCTTCTGAGGCCTCTCCTTGACTTGCAGATGGTGCTTTTTCCGTGTGTCTTTACACGGTCTGTGAATCCTCTGTGAATCCTCGTGTCTCTCTGTGCGTCCAAATATCCTCTTCTTATAAGGATACCAGTCATATTGGGTAAGAGCCCACTCGTATGACCTTATTTAATCTTAATTACCTCTTACAGGCCCTATCTCCAAATACATACAGTCACATTCCGAGGTACCAGAGGTTAGGACTTTAACCAGTGAATTTAAGGGGGACACAATTCAGCCCATAACCATGTTGAAATCTAAGATTAGTAACCAATAGATTCCTCCAATCTGGAAGAAAATGACACTTCTTACAAGGACAATGGAGCCTGTTTAAGAATAAACAGTCAATAACTTACCTATGTTTCCTCTCAGGTAAAGGAGCAGCACTGCCCTGCCCTCACCCCCCACAGGTAGTGGGAAGGTAATTCACCTCTCCGTCGCCTAATCTCACCTGAGAACCAAGGTCCAGACGTAGCATTTGATATCCATTGAAAATGCCAAACCATTTTCTTTTGTTACCTGAAATAGGTAGTATTTTGTCTTTCTCTGAGACTTCAAGGTGATGATCTTTTCTCCTAATTTTGCAATATTTTTGTATAAGTTTTCTGCTGGTATTTTTCTGTTTTCTCATTTTCATAAAAAAACTAACCATGTCAGACAGAAACAGGATCTTATTCTAACACGCCCCCTCCCTGCCCCCACCAAGTACAGATCATTTTGAGATGAAGAGGCACAGGAAAAACTGCATTTCCCAGAATGCACTGTACCTCGTAGGGACTACACCTCCCAGCATGCACTGTGCCTCAGCAGGCGTTCCCTACTGCGTGCGCCATTTTAGTTCTAGTATCTAAATGAATGTACAAAGCATAAAGGCAGGAATATCACCTGCGATGGGATAAAAATCAGTCTGTCTTTAGATATCTTCCCTAAAAGCTACAATAGGATGGAATATTATTTACAGAATTTTGAGACAAAAAAATATATATATTGAATTTACACCCATCCAAGTTTTCTCTGACAGGTGGAAGAAAACAGAAAGAACCTTCTATCAAAGGGCAGTTTATTGGTCTTTACTAATTAAACAAAACCACAACTTAGCTTTTTTCAATACACATTTCAAAGACGCAGGGAAAATCATTATGCAAGAATGCTGTTTTCAAATTGATCCGGCTGCAAGACACAGAACATCACCCTTCAGTGCTTCACCCAACTGTTGCTTCTCTGCTTCTGAGGTGTTCATTTCCCAGCATCACAAATGCTTCTTCAGCCACATCCTTCCCTCACTGTTCTAAATTCTTGACTTCCTTGATGACCACTTAAAACAAGAAATAGCGTTTTTCTGTGCCAGCATTTACTAACAAGGACAAAACTTTTCACACAGCTAATACAAAAAGGTTTTGCCCTCAACAAAAGCAGAATTGCTGAGACCAAGATAAAGGCCATTTTTATTGCCAAGTTTCTTGGTTATTGATTTTTTTTTCCTGCCTCTTTAAAATGTATATTGAACAATCTAACTATGGCTTTATATAATCAGCAAAGACCAATGAACTGCCCCATGATGTATTTTATCTGACACAAATTCCTCTCTGTTATCATATTCCTTTGGAGACTTGAGAATATTTCTATTGAATTATGATTTTACAATGGTATGTGCAATGGTATTTGCCAGATTTAAGTTGCAAAGAATGAAATCCACTCTAACCAGTTTAGCAAAGCAGGTTTATTATGTTTTAAATGGGTTACCGAACTGTTGTGAAGGCTGAGGAAACAGCCTGTAGATTAGATTTTAGGAAGGACTCCCAAAGTCACAAAATCCAGCCACCAAAAGAGCCTCTTCTGTGAGTTGGGAGCCCTTGCCAAGGGGAAGCAGTCACCCCCTGAACCTCACCATCAGTGCCCCAATCAAGAAAGCTGCTATGATCTCTACCAACAAAATGGGCCCCGTCTCTGTACCCCAAATGTGTGCTTCAACAGCTGTTAAGACTCCTGTTGATGCTGTAGCAGAAAAGCCAAGTTCCTACCTATCCCTGCTTGTGAAAAAAAAATCAAGCAGCAGACAGCTTCTGCCTCCCTTCCACTTTCCAAATCTTACAGGAGTGCATCTAATTCATCTAGTTTTTGGAACCTAAATTATTCTTAGAACCTTAGATAAAAGGGTTTATGGGAAATGTACAGGATCGCATGCTAGAAAAAGGCTGGAAAGAATATTGAGTGCCAATCTATTATATTCACAATAATACCATTCTAATCATATTTTTAAATGCATAGGAAAAAAGACTAAGAACACACCATAATTCTAATGGTCCATTAGAAGCATCTGGGGAACTTGTTATAACTGCAGATAAGGATTACAATAATAAAATTAATAATAATAATAATATTAATGCTAACATTGATTTTGCACTATGTGCCAACCAATATTCTCTGTGCTTTGTGGGCATTATGCCATTTACTCCTTATAACAGCCCCAAGGTATAGTTAATTTACAACTGAGAGAACTGCAGCATCTGAAATAATTTGCTCAAGACCACATACTGTTGAGTGATAGAACCAAGGTTCTAACCTGGACAGTCTTACTCCAGAGGCTGCCTCTCTGCTGGATATTTTATTCAGCATGTCTGAGGTGGAGTCCAGGAGACTATGCTTTAAATAAGTTCTCCAGCGTGAATCTCGTGGACACCAAAGCTTATCTCCAATGTCTTTCAATTTTAGGCAATCCTCATGTACTAGTTTTATAATCATAAAAATGCTCTAAAACTACAACACATATAACTCTGCATATGCCATACGATCATTGCTATGTAAATAACATACATACTGCAAAAGAGCTGGAATACACCAAAGTGTTTCCAGGTATTATCTTTGCACAGTGGAGCTGTGCATGATGTTGTGTTGTCTTCTAATTTTTGTATTTTCCAAATGTTCTGCAATAAGCGTGACTTTTATTTTGTCTACAAAGAGTCAAGTTCCATCTGTCAGTTTACAAATGTTTGAGGTTGGCACCCAGACCTCAAAGATGTAATCTCTTTTTGCTTGTATTTTTCTTCTTTTTTCTTTCCCTTCCCAATGCAATTTTATAATATAAAATTACAGAGCAGAGTGGTAACTTAAAATGTCCTCGTCTTTTGGGCAGGCTGAGACAAAAAATATATATATTTACCATTATACGCTCAAGTATTTTGTTTTTATTTTATACGGCAGAGACTATAGAACAATGATTTCAGGTGCCAATTCTGAACAGGTACATCAATACCTGTTGATCACACTTTATCTTTCTATGTTCCCGCTTCCTCCTTGTCTGCAAGTCTGAATGAGTCCTTGCTGTGCTATGGGCTTGGTGGCTTCTGAGGAGCACAGCTCACTGGAGACTGACACCTACACTGTCCACAGGGAGGGTCCAGCACCTGCTCACACACAAGCTGACCACACACCTGGCATCCGTGACTTCAATGAACCCAGCTCGGCAGCCCTAATCCATCATCCAAGCAAACATTAATATTTTACCTCAGTTATCAAGTGCGCCCGTTCAAACTTTTATCTAAAACATTCTTTATCATCTTTTCATTAAGTTCTCAAGAGCTAATGGTTTCTGAGTTCCCCGGGTAAGGATGATGTTCTGAATAATGAAAGCTCATTATTTCTCCACAGAATGCTTGTTAATTCAAATGATGATATTAAAACTATAGTAGCCTTTAGCGCTGGGGTGATTTCTAGCATACTTTATCATGTATCAATATATACTCTGTTTGTCAAAACTGCCCAGGGCTGGGGCTGACATTCTCTCTGGAGGAGTCTAGTGCTTCAAAAGACACTGAATACACCAAGGTGACAACTTGCAGGGTTTGCGCCTCTAGGAAATGGAAAGATGAAACTTGAAGTGCCACTGTCTCCCTTGATTTCCTTATTAGTATTCATAAAGAAACAGTGCCCTGCTCTTTCTATTCCTCACGGGTCTCCCTTTCGAATGGAATAAAAGGAAATCAATATTTTGAGAAGGAAGCACACATGGGGAGGTTCTACACATGAAACGTTATTTATTTTCATTTAACCGATCCCAGAATAACCTGCACAAGAAAAAAGATGGCTTTAGTTATTGCTTAGGCACACACATGCATATACACAGACTGCATTCAACTCAATTTCTAAGATGGTTGATGATATTATTGGGCAAAAAGTGCTGGTCTCGGAGTTATTTTTAACAGGGCATTATTTGGTTCATTGAGTTTGGGTCTCTTTCAGTCTTAACTTTATCTCATCACAGTTGCCACGCTGCTGTATGTTTCCTGAACAAGTCTCTCTTCTCCACTTCGACACCAGAATACTTCCAATGTTGTCTAACTACCCTCCACCCCTTCTTCTTCAGCTTTTGATTAAAAGGTTATAAATGATTGAGAAACATACTTCCAAGAGGCGCACAGTGAAAGAGTGAGCCTAGCATGCAACCTATGTGAACTATGTTGCTCCCCGTCAGGGGCTTCACATTTTCTTTCTCTCCACTCACTCTCTGCCTTTCCATTACTGTAAAGCTTTGCACAAAAATATAAATTTCTTTCTTCTGGCAGCTTTTCAGATTCTTCTATGTGTCCTGCATTTTTGAAGTATCTGAAACCTTAGTATCCAAGGAGAGATCCAAGGATAGGGCAGTGTTCCCAAAACTAGGTATTTTACTTCCTTGAAATGGTGTAAATCTGAAGAATCTTTTCTGTGCCTCCCTCCAGAACCTGGGAGGAATAATAATTTTAAAAACCAAGCCATTCCCTAAGTTTCTTGGAGCTGCAAGGTCAACACACGGGAGCATTCATGTGTGCTACAACATGCGTTTCTGTACTATTGTCTCTTAAT
This sequence comes from Galeopterus variegatus, assembly GCF_000696425.1. Taxonomy (NCBI): domain Eukaryota; kingdom Metazoa; phylum Chordata; class Mammalia; order Dermoptera; family Cynocephalidae; genus Galeopterus; species Galeopterus variegatus. The sequence goes on from NW_007733959.1 coordinate 76,581, forward strand.
GATCTCTCTTGTGGAAAACTAGCTGGCCTTCTGCCCATAGGCTCTATCATACCAGTATGCTGAACTTTCTGCACCACAGTTACACTTTTAGAACAATAACTATCCAAAAGAAAAGTATCCACAAGCATTACTATAATTATGTTAATTATACCTATCAATATTTTTTGCATTTTATATTAATCATGCTAGGCAATAAAATGATGCTTATTTAAAAGAAATAAAAGTCACTCTGCTAATCCAATGAATGATAAGAAACATGTGAGTAAATTTATTATAGAGGAGCAAATGCATCTCCAGAATATTTCAGTCATTAAGTCAATTTTTTTAAATGTGGTTTAAGAAAACTGTATAGGTCATTTCCCACTGCATTTGTGGTTTTAAATATTCTGACCCAATATCAAACTGTGTGCCCAAACATCCTCAGGGTATACATACATCCCATTTTTTGGTTCAGAAAATATGGTGACCAAATATACAGGAACTGCTTGAAATTCCTCCCAAAGTTTAAAAGATGCTTCAGTCCTAATAGGGAAAACAGAAAGAATTTCTGATCTTGAAGACAGTCTCTTTCTAATAACTCAGGTGAACAAAAAAAAGAAAAGAAAAAAAGAATTTTTAAAAATGAAGAAAATCGAACAGAAATAGCAGGCAACCTTAAGTGTACAAACATCTTAATCATGTGTATTCCTGAAGGGGAGGAGAAAAGAAAAGGCATTGAGAACATATTCAATCAAATAATAGTGCAAAACTTCCCAGATATAGGGAGATACATGGACCTTCAGATTCAGGAGGTTCAAAGATCCCCAAACAGATTCACTCCAATAAAGTCCTCTCTGAGGCACATTATAGCCAAACTGGCAAAACTAAAAGACAAGAGAGAATCCTAAAAACAGCAAGAGAAAAGCATCAAGTCACCTATAACAGAGTCCCCATCAAACTAACAGCAGAATTATCAACAGAAACTCTACAGGCCAGAAGAGAATGGGATGATATATTCAAAATGCTAAAAGAAAAAAACTGCCAGCCAAGAATACTATACCAAGCAATGAAGGAGAAATGAAACGAAGAAAAAATAATGTATTTCCCAGACAAACAAAAACTACAAGGATTCACCACCACACAACCAGCCCTACAAGAAATTCTCCAGAAAGTCCTGCATCTGGAATCCAAAAAATAATAATCACTACCATGAATACACAAGAAAGAACAAAACCCACTGGTAGAACAAAAATGCAAATGAGAAAGAGAAAGAAACTGTACCTTACCACTGCCCAAAATGAACAAAGACCAAAGACAAACAATAAAAGGGAAAGAAAGAGATAAAAGATATAACATCCAAATGAAAATCAATAAAATGCCAAAAGTAAGACAATACCTTTCAGTAACAACCTTAAATGTAAATGGGTTAAATTCCCCACTCAAAAGACACGGACTGGCTGATTGGATTAAAAAGCTAGCCCAACTATATGCTGTCTTCAAGAGACTCACCTCCCCTGTAAAGACACACACAGACTAAGAGTGAAGGGATGGAAAAAGATATACCACGCAAATGGAAATCAAAAACGAGCAGGAGTAGATATTCTTATATTGGACAAGATAGACTTTAAACCAAAAACCATAGAAAGAGACAAAGAAGACATAACAATCATAAACATATATGCACCCTACATTGGAGCATCCAGATATATAAAGCAAACACTATTAGACCTAAGGAAAGAGATAGACCCAAACATGATAATAATTGGAAATAAAACAACCACAATAATACATTGACCTTTCAAAAGGAGAGGACAGAACTAAGATTACCAGAGGTAGGAAAGCATGAAAGGGAGGGAGGGTAAGGGAGGAACTGGTAAAGGGCCATGAAAAACGTATTACACTATATAATGTTGAATATACTAATTATCCTGAGTTGAACATCACACATTTCAACAGATAAGGATATTCAACTCTAGACCCCCCAAAGATTTACAATCAACTAGGTTACAATAAAAAAAATATCAGGGCCCAGCCCCGTGGCTCACTCGGGAGAGTGTGGCTCTGCGAGCGCTGTGGTGCTCCCGTCGCAGGTTTGGATCCTATATAGGGATGGCCGGTGCGCTCACTGGCTGAGTGCGGTGTGGGTGACACCAAGCCAAGGGTTACAAGACCCTTACTGGTCACACACACACACACACTAAAAGTAGCAAAAAGTTAAATAATAATAATGGTAATATGGAAAACAGTGAAGTAGCCTTGGAAGAAACTGATGAACTGATCATTCCTTTTGTCTAAAAGCCTGTTAAGCATCGTCTTCCATACAAGACCCCAGAAGCAAATGCTATATTAATTTTGCTCAGTATTTCAGACCATATGCTCACCCACTCAGTCTTTTTAAAGCTTAGGTTTTCTCAGGAATGGATAACTTTAGGACTAGTTAAATATGAAACATTTAAGAAATTCACTTATTGGTTTCTAAGAATAGCAAATTAATTTTCAAGAGCAAATGGTGCTTACTGCGATTGACCAAAAAAAAGGGGGTGCGGAGGTAGAAAGCTAATGTAAGAAAATATACTAGGTAGAGTCTACCTTCAGTCCTTTGCACATAGACTATTTTATTCAAAGTATATCTGTAAAGGATAAAGTCAAATATAAATGTTTGCTCAATTACCACTTATGCTATAAGGACTTTATTTTTAAAATCCATGGATGTCAACAATACAACCATGGAGGTAAAAATAATTTGATATCACTCCTCTTTAAAAAAGTGAGCATAACTGAATGCTATACATGTGAGAATACATGTTTTCAGGGATTGGGCTTGGTGTTTGGTTTCTTAAAGCATGAACACAATTCTTTTGATGAATCACAAGTTGGATTCTACATGTCATTCTCTATTATTCAGAATATGTTGTATCAACTATCACACATAAGTCTACCTGGATGTAAGAATGGCCAGTTGAAGTTCTATAGGCTTTCCTGCTCAGCTGAAAAATCTTTGCTGATCTCTATCGAAAAAAATATATATTTCTCCATGCTATTCAGATTATTTTTAAAGAAGGAATTTCTTTATTCTTCTTTTCACACTTTTTCACTCTACAGGTTGCTATCTATAGCATAGAGCAGGGATTGACAAACTTATTCTTTAAAGGGTAAGAGAGTAAATGTTTGCAGACCATGCAGTCACTATTGCAACTACTCAACTCTGTTGCTGCACTGTAGTGTGAAAGTAGTTGCAGACAATACCTAAATAAATGAGCATGGCTGTGTTCTAATAAATCTTTATTTATAAAAACAGCAACAGGCCACATTTGGTCCATGGACCATAGTTTTCTGACCTCTATAAAGGAAAACATGTCTTAAAATCATTTGCTTAATACATAGTACTATTATGATTATTTGAAACCACTCACTAAAACTATAATTAGAAACCAAATTGTATTGCTTAATCATTTGTTACGAGGTCACTTATAGTTTGATTCATACCAAGCCTGTTTCTTTCAGTACATAAATTACTTACTGGACAAATGACTATTTATAAATAGCCACATTAATCAATGCAATATCTGACAATCAATGTGACTCTTGACCTTATTGAAAGCAAATCTTTACGTTAAAAAATTGGAAAGAGCATATGAGAAAGGAAATATCAGACATAAAGATAAAAATATTTTAAATCAACCACTTATGCTCATTATGGGAACAGTATAAGGAAGGTCTTTTAGGTCACAACTGGGCCTTTGTATAATGAAAACGATGTCTTGAATGATCTGCCTGTAAACTATGAGTATTATGATAACTTAAGGCCTGAGACTTTCTTCTAGGATCGCGTGTGCTCTGTGGGAGGTCTGCTTCAGTCTTCCACATGAAGTAGGTTAGCTCCCCTCACAAACTGTAAAAGAAATGAAGGAACAAAGGACATGATTTATCCACATATGAATGCACTGATGGAAAATCAACTAACTCAGAATTTTTAAGTTGGAAGGGCCCTCAGAGTTTATGTAAACTGGGGCTCTTAACTTTGGGCCTATGAATGGACTTCAGTTGGGTTCCAAAAATTGCCTAAAGTTATAGGCAAAATTTGAGTGTTTACTATTTGAATATTAAAGTGTTTATTTAGCTTTTATGTGTGAAAGTCTATTACATCCATCAATTCTCAAAGAGGCCATTATTCCTTATAGTGGTTGAATAGACTAAGTTGCAAATTATTTCCTTTAAGTACTTATTGTAGAATTTCAGAGATAAATAGATTGGAAAAAGCTTGGAATCATAAAATCAGAGGTTCAGAAGCATTCTGAAAAGTTTTCCGGTGCAATCTTCATCCTGTGCTTGAATTATTTCTATATCCCCTAAAGCAGTCATGTACCTTAGTTTAAATATTTCTGCTGACAAGGACCTCATCATCTTACAAAACAGCCCATCCCACTTTTTGGTAACTCTGATTATTAGAAAGTTCTTCTTTACACTGAATTGAAACACACCTGCCTATAGTTTTTACCCATTGTTTACCTATTTACCTATCAGTTTACCCATTAGTTCTAGTTAAATTCTTGGGGCACGCAGAACGGTCTATTTCCTGTCTTATATGACAGCTTTTGACTATCTCAGGAGTCAGCAAAATTTTTCTGTAAATGGTCAGATAGCAAATATTTGGGGGATTTCAGGTCATATGGTCTCTGTTGCAACCACTCAACTCTACTGTGTGACACAAAAGCAGTCAAAGACAATAAGTAAATTAATGAGGGTGGCTGGGTTCCAATAAAATTTGCTTTACAGACACTGAAATTTGAATTTTATGTAATCTTTTGATTTTTTTTTTCAACTATTTAAAAAATGGAAAAACCATTCTTAGTTCACAGGCTATCCAAAAACAGGGAGTGGACCAGATTTAGCCCCTGCGCTATCGTTTGTCAGCCCCTGAACAGATTTAGTGCTTCCCCCAACCTGAGATTTTCCCTTTTCCAATCTAAACATTCCTGGCACCTTCATCTGCTTCTGGTAAAACATGATAATACTTTTGCATTATTCCAGCCTAAAATTACATCATTTCTTTTTTATTTTTTTGTCTTTTCCTGTGTGTGTGGCCATTACTCACAGGTACTGAAGTATTTGCCTGACAGTATTCTCATCTGTTTAAGATTTATTAGTTTATTTCTTACCTCGTTCTAGAAGTTGACATTGTCCCTGTTTTATACATGTGGCAACTAAGACTCACAGAAGGCAAGAGACCTGCCCCAAATCATGTGGTTGGAAAGTGGTAAGGCAGATTTGAAGATGGCTCTCCTAACGGCTAGTCCAGCCTGCTTTCTATCATAGCCTGTCCCCTGCATCTCGATCTTTTACAACCCCGTAGAAGGGGAATCAGGTTGTTCCAACATGACTCCTGCTGGGTGAACCCACGAGGCTTCTAAAGATCATCACTTCCTTTCTATACTTTTGCACCTTCTACTCCGTAGACAGATGTAGCATCTCACCCAGGATTAGAAGCAAAGCTATCAGTTTGTAGGTTGCAGAATCAACCGCTTGCCTCTTTTGAGGGCATTCAGAATTTTCAAGAAAGTGAAATCTGAGCTGAGTCAGGACTTTGAGAAGGAACAGAACATCAGAAGAACATGAGAGGAAGGCAGGTGGGATTAGCAAAGCTGCAGGCCTGCAACATGCCAAGCCCTAGGCACGCACACTAGCAACTGAATGGCTTCAGGTGGTGAAATCAGGCAGCCATCATTTTAGTGAGAAAAGGAAGTGAATAGTTCACTCGACACACTCCATCCTGTTCCCCCATCTCATGCCCAGACAGAAACAAGCACGCTGATTTCACTGTTCTCCCAAGGTAAGCCAAAAATGGGTAGAAAAGAGAGTGGGGGAGCACCAAGCTTCAGTAATTATGAAGGCATTGGACTTACTGGCATCATCTTGGTACAACTAAGGCATAACTAATCTTTAGAAAGTGACCAGCTTTCTTACATGTCTGAGAAACTGTCATGAGAAGTAATTTCAAAGGGGGGATTTCAGAAATGGTTTGCACAAGTGCACCACTGAAGGACTGAGGGATCCTCCTCCTCACAAAGTCACCACTGTGCAGGAAACAACACTTGGTTGTATAAGTTCTGGGGACCTTGTATGCTACACCAGTTATGCTACTTTATAGTCTTTGGGATACTCTGTCAAGAGACATTTCCATTCCCCTTTTAATCAGAATTCAATTTTAACAAAAATTTTTAAGGTGAGCTAGTGTCTTGATGACTGTGTAAAAGTTTTAAAACATTATATTGGCCCTCTTCCATTTTAATATTGTTTTAAGACTGTTGACATTTCCTTTCAGAAGTTAAAAATACCACCTTTCA
>NW_007733959.1:83218-84623 GCF_000696425.1 Galeopterus variegatus
TGAGAAGTAATTTCAAAGGGGGGATTTCAGAAATGGTTTGCACAAGTGCACCACTGAAGGAATGAGGGATCCTCCTCCTCACAAAGTCACCACTGTGCAGGAAACAACACTTGGTCGTATAAGTTCTGGGGACCTTGTATGCTACACCAGTTATGCTACTTTATAGTCTTTGGGATACTCTGTCAAGAGACGTTTCCATTCCCCTTTTAATCAGAATTCAATTTTAACAAAAATTTTTAAGGTGAGCTAGTGTCTTGATGACTGTGTAAAAGTTTTAAAACATTATATTGGCCCTCTTCCATTTTAATATTGTTTTAAGACTGTTGACATTTCCTTTCAGAAGTTAAAAATACCACCTTTCAAGGTGGGTTTCAAGTATGAACCAAAATACTCCTGTGTTTAATAGAGCCTGCCAATAACCCTGCTTTTCCTAGACCATACGGATAATGGGCAAAGATACTTTATGATTTAGGTTGGCTACACACTGCCGTTGCCCACATTGCAACAAGAAAACGCTCTCTGAGGAAACCTGCTCAAGAAGCAATAGTTTATGTCCACCGGCTTGGTTGGTGTAAATGCCAATCCACTGTTTGCAGAGTACATGCCAGAGCCTGGTGACAGACTGGCCCTAGCTCTGTTTTATAAATGCCTAAGACTGACCACTCGAACCCTGACAAACAGTGTCTGGCTCCCAGATATCATGGCTTTATTCTTAATATCTCAGCACAGCCAGCACGGTTGTAAGAAAGTTTAAAAAAAAAGAAAAGCTTTGATGGACTTAATTTGTTATAGAAAGAATCAATATACTCTGTGTACAAGGTTTTATCAGAATGTGAAATGTTGCAAAAATTAAATGCCTAGGGCCGGCCCGGTGGCGCACTGCTACAGTGCGCCGCTTGGGAGCATGGCGGCACTCCCGCNAAAAAAAAAAATTAAATGCCTAAGTTCTTTCAATTTCTTACATCAGTCATGTGAAGAGCCTAACATTATATCATAATCAACTTACTACATACCTGTGTGAGTTATCACTGGCCTCCCTCAACCAGAGTTAAAGTTCAACAAAGGCAAGAATTTTCATCTTTTTGTTCACTGGTACATGCCAAGCACCTGGAATAGTGCCTGGCACCTACTAAGCACTTTGTATGTATTTATTTAACAGGTAAAAGGATGGAGGCATGGATGGATGGAAGATGGAGGGAATCGTATCCCCTACTAGATTGCAAATATCCCAAATTAAAATTGTGAAAAAGTAACACATGCAAATTGTTAAATAAAATTCAAACAAACAACCCGTAAAAAGAAATTATGAGACTAACTAGGGAAATTTGAAAACTGGCTCCTCGGTGATATTTATAAAATATTGTTTGTGTGTTCCAGTGGGGAATGTTTGTAGTTATGGTTTCAT
>NW_007733959.1:85167-89069 GCF_000696425.1 Galeopterus variegatus
TTACTATACCGTTGTCTCTGTTTTCGCATATATTTGTATTTTTTCATAGCAAAAAGTTAAACATTCAAGCCTTACAAAATGGCGTAGAGTTAAAAGTAAGACTCTCTCCTATCTCTGAACTCTAACCACCCCAGCCCCTCACTTCCAGCTCATTCGTTTAAAGAAAACAAAAATTTTAACTATAAACACCTAAAATACACAAAGAACTATTGTAATTATTGGAACTATAGCTGTAAGCACATGCCAGTGGGAGAAATAGACAATAATTAAGTTAGTAAATAAATATGTAAGGCAACTTCAGAGAATAAATGATTTAAGAAAAAACAAAAAATTTCTTCTCTCCAAAAGCAACCAGTGCTACCAGACAGTCTAGGCATTTAGCAGCATGTGTGCATGTGTGTGTGTGTGTGCGCGTGTGTGTGCGCGTGTGTGTGTGTGCACACTTGCTGACGCTTATTACTCAAATAGGAGCATTCATGCTGTTCTGTACTTTGCTTCTCTCCCTGAATAATAAATACTAAAGGCCAGACTATGCCCGGACCATTACCTCTCAAGAGCAAGAACCACATGGAATTCACTTTGCCTCCCCAGTGCCTATCAGACCTGCAGCAAAAGTCTGATGAATTGAATATCTGATTGAAAGTCTTTCTAATCAAAAAGTTGTCAAAAACCAGACGCTCCCACTTCCCTTCTTACCTTACCTCTCTTACTCCAAAGGGGGGATCCAGGGGAGATTTGCAGAGCTGCACGCTTCCTGGCACATGGACAGCCTTTAATAAACCTCTGATAGAGGAATTCAGAACGGGATGAGAATCACGATAAAACAAAGCCTGTCAGACAGATTTCCCCTTAATGAGAGCTGCGCACCTGCTGTCCTGTGCCAGGAAGTGAATGTGTGCTTGGTCCCAGTGTGGATAGTTGTTCTCTGTCACTTGGAATAAAAGCAAAAGCTAAGCATACTGTGTGTGCTGCTGACCTGCGATGGTTTTGGTTTTTTGTTTCTTTAACCTGCTTAAGCTTCTAGAGCCTTTTGATAAAATGTTTGCTCTAAGAATCTCTTGTAATTCTCAGCAGACCTCATAGAGCTGACCATGAAATCACTGGGAGATCATTTACATCACGGTTTGTTTCCCAGTGGGCATGGACACTGTAGGATCCAATATGTCATGTTAACTTTTTAAAAGGGGTAATTCCAATCAAAGTGGCAGAATAGACAGTCCCCAGTGTCACTCTCTCCCACAACCAGCCAATTTACAACTATTAAGAAAGCAACAACTGCCAAGCTGGGGCCATTAGAGCTTAGGGGAAGAGAAGGACAGACCTATGGAGTGCATGAAGGCAGGAGAAGCCATGCCGAGAGAAAGAAAGGACCGCTCCAACAATTTTGAGCCCCAACCATTTTAAGCCTGGCCCTGGTGAGCACATGGAGCAAGAGCTGGCAAAAGCTGCAGCTGTGTCCTTTGGATGAAGTTGCCTGGAGGCTGCAGGGGAGAGGAGGGCCTTGGAGGCCTCCAGGCCAACAAGACCACTAACAGCATTCCCATGGACCCACATATACGAGTAAGGAGACACAGACAACTGAAAAAAGTCCAGTGAATCATCACAAGGGACCGGCATATGGCGCACCCTGTGGGAAGTGTTTGGAGTGCGGGCAGTGGGAGAGACAGGCCCTCTGGGGGAACACTGGGGCTCACCATGGACAGCTGATCTGCCCCCAATCAGCACAGGACCACTCTGTGTAGACTGGTCAGGAGTACAGAGCTGCAGGGGGTGCAGTTTGCTGAAATGACTCAGGCCCAGACTGGAGTTTGCACACAACCCAGGTGCACCAGACCTCACAAGACCTGGACGTGATTACAAGGTCAACCATTAAAACCTGAGCTGCACAAAAAGCCTTCCCCAGGGGATCAGCAGTAAAGCAGCAATTTAGCTCAACCACAGGGCTCAAGTGCTGGTCCCCACAGGAAGCTCCTCCATTTTAGAAGCAAAGGACAACAAATTAGTTCCAGTGCAGAGTTTAAGTGGTGGGAACAGTGAATAATCCAACAAGAATTGAAAAGAAAAACAAAAGAATTGAAAGAAAAAACAAAAACTCACAGATCAGAGACAAAGTTCTGATATTAACCGGTAAAGGTCTCTCATCACCAGAGAACACCTATAACACTTAGAAGGACCAGAAACTCCCCAGGTTCCCAAGCCAGGGTTGGGGGAGGGCCAGGGCCTCAGCCATGTGTCCCCTCGACATCTGCATCCAGCCCAGAGATGACCACCAGGTTGCCACCGGAAGCATCCTGGGCTCCCAAGCCAGGATGAGGGGTTCCAAGGGCTTCAGCCACACCCCCTGAAGTCTGCATCCAGCTCATCCATGACCAGAAATGCCCTGGGTTCCCCTGCAGGAATGAGGGGGTTGCCATGGGCCTTAACCATGCCATCATCAGAAACCCCCTGGGCTCCCCTGCAGGAGTGAGGGGGTTGCCACGGGCCTTAACCATGCCCCCATCCCTCTTCCTTCCCCTTCTACCTTATCTCCCTCTCCTGTCCCCTCTCTCCCTTCCCTCCCAACTGCTCCACAATAGCATCTTAGAATGTAAAAAATTAGTAATAATTAATTATTATATCTTTTTATAAAAGTATTATTTGCAGTCATATTAATGCTGCTGTTATTTTGCCGAATAGCATTAACAGTGGAAAAGCTATACAAGGGAAGTAGCCACCTGACTGTCTGGGCTCTGAGCCTTGCTCAATCGTGAATGGCCTGGGAAAGGTTAGAGGTATTTAAATATGTCCTTAAAAAAATAACTAAGTTATTGAGTAAATACAAAAAAAATGGAGAAAAGGGATGAACAAGATACTGTAAACTGGAACTTATTTACAGTTTTCCATGTGTTACTCATTTTGAGACAATGCCCTATTTGTGTAACAGAGCTGAGGGACATGACTATGGGCACACAAGAGCACAAGGGAAAAGGGCTAGAGATCACATGCAAGTTTAAAATAGGAAGGGAAGACACTGGAGAAATGTTCTGCGCTAACCACCAAATCTGTCATAGGAACAAGGACTGGCCAAAATGCTCGCAGTCAGCTCAGGCAGCACAACCATCTTGGTCAGCTCAGGCTGCTGTAACAAAATGCCACAGACTGGGTGGTTTAAATAACAGACATTAATTTTCCAAGATCAGGGTGCCAGCATGGTCATGGTCTGGTGAGGGCTCTTTTCCTAGCTTGCAGGTGGCCACCTTCTTCCTGTGTCCTCACATGGCCTTTTCTTAGTGCCTGCTTATAGAGAGTATGATATCTCTCTCTCTTCCTTTTTCTATAAGGGCACTAATCCCATCTTGAGGGCCCCACCCTCATGACCTCATCTAAACCAAATCACCTCTCAAAGGTCACCTCCTAACACCATCACACTGGGAGTTAGGGCTTCAACATATGTATTTGTGGGGGACATAAATATTCAGTCAAAAACAACAGTAGAGTAATTTTAGCACTTTGTACCTATATTTCATTTGGTTGTTGTGAGAATTTATATATATAAGGCAACCCTTTGACAAATTTGCTTCAGGTTGATTACTCACTTGACATTCAAGAAATATTATCATTAATCTGTGCCAGGTACAGTTGTGGACCTTGGGTCTGAAAAAAACAGATGTGCTCCCTGTCCTCAAGGAACTTACAGTTTAAAGGGAAAAAGAGAGAGACAATGAGCAAGTGAACAAAGAAAAAAGTAAATAAAATAATTTACCACTTGTGATTCTGTTTTGAAGGACAAAAGCAAGATACAGTCCTAGAGAAAGGGCATGGAAGGCAGGAGGATGTGGTGGTTAGAAAAGGCTTCTTTAGGGGGCCGGCCCGGTGGCACACTGCTATGGTGCGCCGCTTGGGAAGCGCGGCGGCGCTCCCGC
>NW_007733959.1:89996-96651 GCF_000696425.1 Galeopterus variegatus
CAGCGGCCCTCCCGCCAAGGGTTCGGATCCCATATAGAGACCGGTCCACTCACTGGTTGAGCGCGGTGTGGGCGCGACACCAAGGGTTGTGATCCCGTTGCCGGTCACGAAAAAAGACAAAAATAAAAAAAAAGAAAGAAAGAAAAGGCTTCTTTAAGAAGGGGACTATCAGGCTGGGTCACAGACTCTTCATACATGTTGTACAGATTGGGTCACAGACCCGCATATGCAGGTCTCGAGCTAGGTAGTTGGAAAAAGATCCTGGGAGCCATTGGCTAGGTTGACATGCTTTATTTGGACGTGAGCTCAGCCTGCAGCAGATCAGGGCCATTATCTTTTATAGTAGAGTCAGATAAACAAGGAACACATGGGCACACATGCACAGTTCACATATTTACATCAGACAGGCTGAGTCATGCTCAGTTGGATATGAGGTGAAAGAGCCTGACCAGTCTGTTTCCACTTTCCTCACAGGGACATTTATACTGACACCTGAAAGATAAAGAGCCTGCCACATGGGCAATAGAATAGCTTTCCAGCAGATGGAACAGCTGATGAGAACGCCTCCAGGCAGAAGAGAGTCTGCCATGTTCTAGGAACCAAAAGAGGTCCATGTATCTGGAACACACCACGGGAGGGGAGAGAGGCAAGCGTGAGGCTGGGGAGTTAGCAGTGCAAGACTGCATGAGGCCTCGTAGGCCAAGGTGGGGCATGCATTTTACTCTAAGGATGATGGAAGCTGTCACAGAGCTTTAAGGCAAAGAAGGGGTGGTTCGGTCTGTGTGACTTGCGTTCTCGTGTCCCTGTGAAGCAGTTGGTAGATGAAGGTAAAGACGACAGGAAGAGACAGGTGGGAGCAGTCTTAGATGACAGAGACAGAGTCAATTTAGATATTCTGAGTCCATCAGGAGTCTTCCAGCCTTAGTGACCTTGCAAAACTCTTTGCAGACCTAGTGATGTTTGAAAATCATGTTTCAGGTGATGAAGGGGCATGCGTGCAGCAAACATTTGTGGGCTGTCTACCAGGTGTGCTAGGAAGTGGCAGTACAGAAGTGAATAAGGCAGCACCTGCCCAGCAAGAGCTCTCGGGCTGGTCAGGATACTGACAAGCACACGAAAGATGTTCACAGAACATGGGAAGAGCTCTGAGAACGGTGATCAGCGAGGAGGAGGAGGAGGACACAGATGACTGAGCCCTGACAGGAAGGGCAGGAAGCAGGCAAGGTCTTGTTCCCAAAACAGACAACATGTGAGCAGACTCCTTAGGCCATGGAGGACCTTTCCCAGGTGGATGGAGTTGGGTGGGCACAGCCAGTGCGGGCAGGGGCAGTGGTGTGCACAAACACTCACAGATGTGTGAGCAGCCGTGTGAAAGCACATGCATCGCAGTGCATGTGGCCAGAGCACTGGGTCCCAAAGAGGACTGAGAATGAGGATTTTGTGTGCCAATAAGAAGAAGGAAAGAAGCAAGAAGGCTAAGAAGGAATTGTGAACGGTTTGGAAAGAGAATAAAGAGGAAGTAGATTCTGATGCAACAGCCCAGGCAACAATAGATAAGTCGCATCTCAGGCAAGATTAGAAGCCTCATAAAGGTAAGACCACATTAGAGTCTTTACTATATTCCCTACAGCACCGGACACACGATATTTAAAAAATTATTGTTCAATTGGATTGAATAAATACAATTGTATATTCTAGTACACAAAATGTCCAGCTCTAGATTCAGTATAAGAAATTATACTACCATGGAGAGGCAAAGAGCTAGGTGCTATTTTTACATATTTATAAGGCCCAAACAGGTTAATGCATATTCTTGACATCACAGATTTATTTTTATGTTAATTTACTTTCAGAAAACATGTATAACCATAATATACATGGTGAGAAAGTAATTTTATTCATATGTTTGGACATAAAAAAATATCATTATGCAGTCTAATAATCCCAGTTGACAGTCAGAATCATTTTTTTTAAAAAACAGATATATTAAGAAAGAATTCAAGAAAAGCAACGACCATGCTCTGATCTGGCTCCTCTGTTTGCAGGGTGGCACTGATTTATACCAGCAAGAGCGGTCATTTGCAAGTCCATTTTGTGATCAATGCCTTGCTGTTCGCCTTTATACAGCATTATGAAAAGTTGTCTCGACATTTGCATTGGTACAAGCAGGCCTACTAGAAAACTCTGACTGCCTATGATTTGCAGGTAACAGAGACAGCAGTTCAAGTTCATAATTTTTTTCCTGTTTTATTTGTATTTTTTCTACCCTATGATGACAGCACAGGTTTCGGCCAACAGATACCAAAGTACAACAATACACCATTTGAAAATCCAAATGGTGTTATTTTAGATGTTGATTCAGATCTTTTCCAAAATCAGAAAGGGCATTCTTAGTCGATTTGGCTAACATTGAGATTTTTCTAAAACAATGTGTTTCCATAAGGGATGAAAGTCAATCGGGAATTATGTCTACCAGTGGCTTGGTCCAGCCAGCGAGCTGATAAGTCCTGTTTCCTCTCCAGGTAGCCAAGTTCCCACATCATCCTCCAGCTCCACTGAATGGAAAGATGATGTTTCCATCATTTGTAACCACAGATAATGGAGAGAACTTTGTAAGATAGTTTTTCTTTTCCTTTTTTGTCCTCGCCTTCTTTTCACACCTAAAGTTGAAACGAGTGGCTTTCGCTGCAGCCCCCTCCCCAGCTCCTCCTTCTGGGTAAGCCACAGCCTGGTGGCCGCTGTGCCGGAGAAACCGGTTCTGCACACCCAGGGGGAAGATGACAGCATTTCACAGTGAGCTGCTCGGCTTGTAAATAGCGAGGGGAAGCGTCCACACACGTCCTGACCTGCCTCTTTCAAAATGCCTGTGCAGCCAGCATGTCAGGGAAATCTGCAGGGAGCACTAGCAACTCTTTACATAACTTTCTGTAAAGTAGCTTAGTAATGTTTACAGCCTCAACAGCTCACAGGTGACAGGTCTGACATTCGAATGCCTGCGAGTGAATGACCAGCTCACCTGGGAGGTACTTTCTTTCTCCTGAGTGGCCCTGGGAGGTGGGAAGAGGGAGGGACTTAAGCTTAGCAAAGAAATGAAGTGCCCCCAAACCTGGCAAAAGGCCTATAATTTCATGCCTTGAGGAAAGTCAACTGGTTTTCCTGGAACTTGCTCTAAGTTTCTCACCCCTGTTTGCAAATGTCTGCTGTATGGTGACTTGTGTGAGCTCACAGACAGGACAGAAAGTGAGCACACAGCTGGTGTAATGTATTTATAAATGCGTGAGTGCTCAAAGAAGTTCCTTTCATGCAGGGTTTATTTAACCATTATGTTGTTCATGGAAAGCATATAGCAAACCATCAAAACACCCCAGATGCACATCTACGTTCATTGAACGGTTATATTTACACCTGGAAAATACAAGTGGGTTTCTACCTTTATTACATCATGGTTTGGGCTTTAGAAACTGATATATTATTATTTCCATATGAAACTATAAGAGTAAGTAGTGAATATTTCTTTTACATTGAAGAATATTTTCTTTTATATCGAAGACTACCAGAAAAGAGGTATTTTTACCTGAAAGGTAAAAATTTCAGGTTAAATTTGGGGAAGAAAAGGAAAGGGGGAAAAACAGATTGTCATTTTTGGCTTACAATTTCTTTCCACTTTAATAAGTTTAATTTAGGTTGGTTTGTTTTGCAAGCCCAATAGTATAGCAATAAAGACTAAAGATCTTAGGGTTTGCCATCACAAGAGGAGTTATTAAAGGGTTAAACCTGTTTTATGTATCATTTTTACTATACAATTTACAACATTTACTGTAGAAGTCTCTTTGGGAAAATTAGCAGTGGAACAATTTCTGTATTTAAGAACCCTAAGTCCTCATGTATGCTGAATTAACCTATTGCATAACCGTGATACTAGAAGCAAGAAAGAAAATTACATTGAAACGGAGTTATTGTGCCTTTTTTTTTTTTCTCTGCTCTACTCAGTAGTCTTGGAAAACCCTGCCATGGCCTTAACTTTATCTTAAAGATATAAAGTGATTACTTGCTTTTGATATACTGTTTTATTTTTGTTAATAAATGATTTTCCTATATAAAAAAAATCAGTCAGAAATTCGGTAATTATAAACAAATTATATTTTGATATTTTATATAAGAATATAGATATGAATATGAAGACACCTAAAAAAATAGTAAGTTATATCTTCCACGTATTAATATATAAAAACATATCAGAAAAAGAAATTTCTCTAAATCAAGAAACAGTTTCTTGTCTATTAGTTATAAATCCTAAATCTCTAGCAAAGGTTTAATTCCATATTTTGAACAACATTAATATTTAGTTGTCACACAAAATATGTAAATAACTATTCATATTATTATGGTGATTTGAGTATAATGGAAGTCAAGTGAGAAAGAAAATACCATTCTTACTTGTATAGCAATAAAAGCACAGAATAAATGTGAAATTAAAGCTGGTCTTTAAAATGAGTTAAATGTGAAGTTGAAGCATTTCTTCATCCACTGCATGTCTGTTGTAAGCTATGTAATGTCTAACTCTTGCACAGGTTGAGCTCTGTCACAGATCAATACTTAAAAGCTACTTTGTAGGCACTTTGTCACCCAAGGATTGTTCCTAAATGCAGCCCTCCCTTCCTATGGATAAGTATTCCTGAGATCTAGAGAAAAGAACTTCCTACCTCCTCCTCAAAGTACAGAAAGCTAAACCAGAAATAAAGAAGAATATGACAACCCAAGAGAAAACGTATAGGAGCCATCACAGTCAAACACTTTGGTTTCACATGAACAGATAAGCAAATTAATACCTCCCAGAAAAATCCATGCCACTTCTTACGCAGAACCCAAACCACTGCTTGGACTTTGAGTTAGTTCGGTGTAGACATTCTGCCAGACATAATGTATTTGATAAAGCTTCTGGCTTTTTATCTTCAGACTTGGTTTGCGACATTAATTCGCGAGTCTCAGGAATATGAGAAACAATGGCAATAATTCAAAATTTTTCATTATCCGCTCTCGGATGTGTCTTCATTTGTCATAACTGTTGGGCTGTAATAAAGGAACTGCTTCTGTCTTCTCGTATAAATTGGGGTTTATTTTTTTCTCAGTACTAGTTTCCGTCCTGGACGACCCCGGCCTAGGAGAAGAGCCTGTATGCCTTCACACACAGCGAGCCTCAGGCTCATGTACTGATTCCTTCCTTCCCCAAGACTGCCTTGGTCTCTGATCTATCCAGCCTTAGGAACCCCCTTTTCATCTCAATTAAAATCACAACATTAGTGAAAGGATGAGGGAAAACCAGACTTTTCCAAATTGAAACTGATCATAAGTTTATAAAAATCCAAGGTCCAGGATTATTGAAAGCATGGTTTATAGTGGGTGCCATTCCTGTAAAAAGAACAAAAATCCTGTAGTAAGTGAGCAATAGGATTCACTATAAATATTTATTTCCAGAATTCCTTTCCTTACCCTCTTTGGTGGGTGCTGTGCATCTTCTCTCTAAAGCTAGGGAAACGCTAATTAGGATTTTTTGAAAAGGCCACAATCTTATCAGTCTTCGGTAAAGCATTATTAGCATAATAATGTACCAAAGGTATAATGTAAGGGCTGGTCCATATTAACAAGAGAAAGGACTGTTTTGTCTTGTAGATATCTCACTCAAGGGGATGCAAATGAAACCTCTCCTACTTTTAAATCCATTCAGGGGGAAACTAGAATGGATTTATTGATGCAAGCTTGAGCCCTGGAATGAAGGTTAAAAAGGCCAAATGGGCTCTGGGGAGTATGAGACAGAGGTCAGAACGGTGATGTCCTTGGGAGGTAGCATCTGAGCAGACAGGTAACTCTGTGGGAAAGTAATTTGCTGTCTCCTGGGCTTTTGCATTGCTGGCTTCTCTTTCCAGAACCCTCTTCTTCCTGATAACCATATGGAAAACTCTCACCTCCTGCAAGTCTTGGCTGAAAGTCAACATTTCAATGAGGCCTACTGTGATCATGCTATTTAAAACTGTAAACCACCTTCCACTCATCCAGTCCAGATTTCTTTATTTCTTTCTTCTATCTACTTATCACCTTTTAACTGTATTACACTAGATCATTTACTTTTAAATTATCATTTATTGTCATTTATCCCCCCATCCACAAGAGGATAGAGGGTTTTGATCTGTTTTGTTCACTCATGTTCCCTAATTCTCCCAAGCCCCTAGAACAGAGCCTATGGTTAGTAAGAATGTCTTTCTGCCCAGGAACTCTACACCACAGGCTGGTTCCAAATATTACCAGTATAATGAAGGGGTTACATTTAGGTTATTGTCACCTCAAAAAAAGCCACTATGATAATAGCATAAACAGTTCAGTCCACTGTCTTTGAATCCCTTAGCTCAGAATTTTCATTACCTATGAGTTCACCACCAATCAATCCTACATTGCCCCAAATAACTGAGTTTTCCTTTTCCATTTGCAACAGTTATTGCTAGTAAGTGATCATTATTAACTATGCTTAGTCAAGAAGCAAACTTTATTGAAAAGAGAGATCCTTAGAAAAGCAAAAATAGGGCCGGCCCGGTGGCGCACTGGATAGTGCGCCGCTTGGGAAGCGCGGCGGCGCTCCCACCCGAGGGTTCGGATCCCACAT
>NW_007733959.1:96920-98575 GCF_000696425.1 Galeopterus variegatus
CGCCGAGGGTTGCGATCCCGTTGCCGGTCCCTGGTCCGGTACGGGGGCAACACTGAGGGTTGCGATCCGTTGCCGGACACGGAAAAAGACAAAAGACAAAAAAAAAAAAAGAAAAGAAAAGCAAAAATAAAGAAAAATAAAAAGCATCTCACCATGAATTACTGCCGCCACACCACCAAAATAATAATAGTGAGGAAAGTAGAAGGAGGGGAAAGGAAAGGGCAGAGAAAGAGAAGACATGTTACTCTGTCAATCAGTTACATTGGAATACGATCTCCCTAGTCATCACTAACAGTTTATATACCATTGGTATAAACAGACAAACCTCAATTTTTTTTTAATTCCAAAGAAAAAAAATAAAGATAGAAAAAAATGAAAACACATTGTGATAGGGTGGAATTCGAGGCTCCAAATTAGCAAACAGAATGGTCATTTTAGCTCTCAGTTTAAGTCACTTTTTCTCTTTCACATGGAGATTAGGTTTTTTTAGGTTACTCCTCTAAAAGCTGGAAGACTTAATTATAGGAATTTCTCTATTACTAACTCTCACCTCTAAATGTTCAGTTTTTGAAACCCTATGTTCTCCATACTTGCATTCAATATAACATGCTATTTTGTTTAGCACAGATATGTTTTGTTAGATTTATTATCAGACAGCCAAAAATATCAGACTGATTTTGACAACTCTTGGGTTTTCAAGTGAGACTTTGAAATTCGTAAAGAAAAAGAACTTCTAATTTTCTGTTGTGTTTATATAACTATTAAAGAGTGGAGTCTTAAAAATCTCATGACCATAAAACTGAGCTTTTGACCCTACCTAAACCATTTGGACTGCCTTGGTTCCTACAATTCTGTTTGTTTATAAATATAACTGGAAGACTATTAATTTCTTCACCAGACACAGGTGAGGAAGAGAAATGAGAATGCTTCTTCCTTAAAAATCAAAGCAAAGAATAATGAGCTAGAGCTGATGTAAATCAAGGTGAGGTAAGGATAAATGTCATTTGCTATTCAGCACCTGTTTAATTATTAGTAGCTATCAGATGTATAATTGTAAGGCTGCAAGTAGGGGGTCAGAGGGCGGATGCAGAAAATGTCAGTCCTGCTGGTTAAGGCTCAGCAGAATGCTTTGCACAATATTCAGATCATGAACGAATGAATGGATAAAATGAATGAATAAATGATTCAGTTCATGAGAGATACAACATGCAAATACAAAAAGTCAAATAATAAAATAACTCTTTGAGTCAGTTTCAAGTATTTAGCACCTTAAATTTTAGATAAATAAAATTTTCCCTGAAAATTAAAGGTAAAGTTCTTTAAGTGACAGAGGAAGTAGAACGTATATGGATATGTAAAGAAGTGTTATTTTATAGTAACCAATTCTTTAAGTGACAGAGGAAGTAGAACGTATATGGATATGTAAAGAAGTGTTATTTTATAGTAACCAAAAATAATGGAAACCACAAAAGGATGTTAATCAAATGATGGTACTTCATACAATAGCATACTAAACATCTCTAAAAATAATGTAAAGGAATTTTTACAGTATGATAAATATTTTCAATACATTATTAAGTGTGGAAAAAAAGGTTTACAAATGAGTATGCATATATATGTGTATATATATGTCATTCTTTGTAAGTAAGAAAATA
>NW_007733959.1:98640-101636 GCF_000696425.1 Galeopterus variegatus
TTACAAATGAGTATGCATATATATGTGTATATATATGTCATTCTTTGTAAGTAAGAAAATAAGTAAATACGTAAGTGTACACATAGCTGTTAGCCATGTCTCTATTAATTATTAATTAATTCTACAAATGTATATTTTTACAATGAATATGTGTTATAATTGCTTTAATAAGAAAATATATATACACATTTTTTAAGTCAGCGTGGTGGTAGGCAGAATAATACTTCCCCAAAGATGTCCATGTGCTAATTCCCCAAACCTGTGAGCACATTGTGTGACATGGCAAAGCAGAATTAGGGTTGTGGGAAAAATTGGGGTTGTTCATCAGCTGACCTGAAAATAGGGAGATAGGCCCAATGTAATCATATGAGTTCTTAAGAATGGAAGCAGTGACCAGAGGAGAGGGCCACAGAGATCTGACACGAGAAGGACTCACCTGCCTGTTCCTGGTTTTGAAGACAGAAGAAGGCGGCCACAAGCCAAGGAATGTGGTGGTTTCTAAAAGGTGGGAGCAGCCCTGAATTTACAGCCAGCCAGGAAACCTCAGTCTCACAACCACAAGGAACTGAAATGTGGCAACAACGCAAAGCAGCAGGAAACGAATTCTCCCCCAGAGCCTCCAGAAAGGATCACAGCCAGCAGACACCTTGATTTTAGTCCAGTGAGACCCGTGTCAGACTTGTGACCTACAGAACTGTGAGTGAATAAATTCGTGTTGGTTTCGGCCACTACGTTTGTGATCATTTGTTATGGCAACAAGAGACAACTAACACAGTTGGGAGGGATTTGGAAATGCAGAGAGAACAAAGGGAATTAGTTTCACAGGGAAGAAATACACTATGTTTGGGAGACCCAGTGGCAACAAAGGTTGACGGAAGGGTAGAGAAAGAGACAAGGTTGGAAAGGTCCAGATTAGAGAAGGCCAGAGGTGCAAATCAGGATGATAGAAAAGTCAAAAAAGACAGAGGCTGAAAGTGACATGGAAGGTTGTTGGGGAAGCCAGGGGGGAGGAAGGGGCTTTCCCTGGTCCAGGTACCTGGGAAAAGAGAAGAGATTGTTGTAAAAGGTTTAAAGCAGCTCCTCATGGAGACTGGAAGTCTAGGCAGCTAAGGAGAAATGAGTGAAAAGGTGGCTCGTTAGCAGCAAAGCCCCAACTGGAGTGTTATGTGCAAGGCTCAGCCTGTGACAGTGCCAGGAGCCAATGGATGGGGTGGACCTCATCGATTGATGGGGGCTGGGGATAAGCCACAGTGAAAGCTGCATGTAATTATGATCTCAGGAAAAAAATGATAAACTAGTCCTACAGCACACATACCTTCTGTCGGTTTAGGATTAAGCAGCAAGGGACGGCTAACACTGTTTAATCGTTCCTCAGAATGAAGACCTGTGTTCCTCACATGTACTCAGCCATCCACGGGCAGCATTTGTGTAAACACAGCTTATTGGTTTTACATTTGGCTAAATCTAAAGAAAGTGAATGACTGTATTGAATTCTTTTTTTTTTCCCCTTGTTTGTTGCTTCATTACATGAAGTTTGGATCAAAGCCTACATTTAATATAAATAAAAGTTGATCTGCTAAAAATATTATGAAAAAGATCATTAAATCCCAGAAAAGTAGCCATTCCCCAAACCTGAAATGTTCTGTTTTTTTGATAGACTGCCAGTAGCACTTTGTTTGGATTAGAATTAAGTGTCTGCCAAATTGGAAACTGTAAGACTCAATCTCAAAAGATTTTTTAAATAAATTTAATGTAAGATTTTAAGCAGCTCTTCTCAAATACTCACTCTAGCGAAAATGAGTATTTCCTACATAAAAACTGCCATGAATTTAGAAGCCAGTGACTGCTCATAAAGTTGGAGAGAAAGAGGGACAGGAGACAAGCCCAATATGACCTTAGTTTCCTGATGCAATTCTGGAGACTCACAGAGTTCTAAATGAGGTGGCTTGTGGGGGAATAAAATGAGAGGTGACAGAGTGGCTACGAGGCTCCAGTCTAGAGTATGACGATCAGCCCAGCATACCTAAATGGACCTTAAGTCAGAATGAAGGGGGACAGACCATCACAGCTCTCCCCGGGATGTGCTCAGGTAAGTGAGAATCAAGATGACGACTGCGGTCGTGGCTTTCGCTTGATGGGAGCCGACCATGCACCAGGACTCTGCTAAGCACCTTCCCAATTATTAACTGATTCTCGAGAGTTGTAGGAGGCAGGTCGTACTGTCCCCTTTTTATGGATGTGCAAGCCCCAATATAGTGGATAAGGGCTTATCCCTCCCAACCACTCAGTGTAAAGTAAATCTCCAGTCATCCTCGTCCCACTGCCTGTTCTATTTCCTTCATTACATCTGTCTCTATCTGGAATGATTCGGGGTATCTGTTTGCTTCTGGGTTCCCAGACAATGCTTAATAAATACGTATCGAGTGAATGAATGAACTTGCCCAAGGCCCCACAGTTATTGGTACCTAGCCTAGAACTTAAACTCAGCTGTCTGACTCCAAAGATAAGTACATATTTAGAGACTTTTTATTTAAAAAGAACTACTTAGGTACTTGCTGATGAAATAATATGATGCCTGGAAAATGCTTCAAAATAACTCGAGGGGTGTGCAGATGAAACAAAATTGACCGTGTGTTGGTANGGCTGAAAGTGACATGGAAGGTTGTTGGGGAAGCCAGGGGGGAGGAAGGGGCTTTCCCTGGACCAGGTACCTGGGAAAAGAGAAGAGATTGTTGTAAAAGGTTTAAAGCAGCTCCTCATGGAGACCGGAAGTCTAGGCAGCTAAGGAGAAATGAGTGAAAAGGTGGCTGGTTAGCAGCAAAGCCCCAACTGGAGTGTTATGTGCAAGGCTCAGCCTGTGACAGTGCCAGGAGCCGATGGATGGGGTGGACCTCATCGATTGATGGGGGCTGGGGATAAGCCGCAGTGAAAGCTACATGTAATTATGATCTCAGGAAAAAAATGATAAACTAGTCCTACAGCACACATACCTTCTG
>NW_007733960.1:0-9863 GCF_000696425.1 Galeopterus variegatus
GAAACTTCTAATAAAGTTTAACATACAGATATTATATAAAAGTTCCCTCTAGTAAAAGAAACATATTCAGAGTAAACACATCAAAAATAGCCAATTTTTTAAACATTGGTTGCAATCTAGACTACCAGGCTCCAAAAGGAGCAGGATTTACAGGTAGAAGGTGCAGCCACTGGCTGAGCACGGTGCGGCCAGTCTCAAAAAGGACAAAAAAAAAAAAGAAGGTGCAGCCACTCTTCTCCAAAAGGAGTCAAAACACAGAATGTTCAGGGCCAGCCCTTGGCTCACTTGGGAAAGCGTGGTGCTGACCACAACAAGTCAAGGGTTAAGATCCCCTGACCGGTCATCTTTTAAAAAAAATAATAAAACAACACAGAATGTTCTGGGCACCCATGAGCATATGCACTGCTCTCCTACCACATTCTCTATAAAGCAATTAAATTTAAATCTTTAGCCTTTTCTTTTGCCATAAAAGAAATTAAGCCACTCACCACAAGAACCACTAAAAAGTCACTTTGTGGGATGCTCTGGCTTTTGGCACATATCAGAATTGTTAATGATCTTTTAGGAAGTTCTAGTTTAGACTAAGGCTGTGGCAACCTCTCCTTCCAAAACACCAAATCTGAATCCTCCTGCTTGAAGACCACGTCTGCTATTGAGGCAGGTGAAATGACTTTGGAAAACCTAAGTAAAATCTGGCTGCTGAAGATAAATAAGTTTCTGGTTTATAATTTTAGAAAGCCCCAAAAGCTTTAACAGATGCCAACCAGAACACCTCATAATATGGAGATATTTTAGTCGAGGCCTTGAAAGTCCTCAATCAAGGAAACACTTAAAATAGCTTTTCGTAAAAAGTGAAGGAAATGACCATGTGGCATTCTGTCTCTGTGGCCCAGAGTTTTGGACACAGTTCGATCACATGGCTCTCCTGTACCTCAGACCAGGTCAGTGGTAAAGATACATTTATATTTGGAATGAAAAGCTCTGAAGGGAGGCACACACGACATAAGGTATTATAATACAGCAGGTATAACATTATAACATTCTTCATGCAAATATCTCTCAACTCTAAATCTCCCCAAATGTAAAAGTGATCAATTATAGAATAATGACTTGCTTTATAAAATAACTCACTTCACAAAAACATTTCACTGCAGTTGTTTCATCCTAGTAAGAAGCTCCATCTGCAGAAACACAATTCTAATTTTTCTGGAACACACTTTGTATGAACTGAAGCAATAAAAGGGACCAAAATAATGTTGCAATGGCCTCTACAAGCTCTTGTGCTGTCACTGTTGTTGCTTGAATTTTTTTTTACACATTGTATGTTTTGAAAATTATTTAGATAACACCATAGTCAAATAATTAGAGTTTGACATTTTGGGGAATGATCTTTCATTGCAAGCATTTTCATTGATATTCAAGCACCAGGTACAGATCATCAACTGTTACTCATTAGCTTTGCAAAAACATAAAACCTATGACTTACTCAAACTTATACCTTGAGTAAAAAAACTACAAAACTCAGTGAGGCAGAGAATAACACTTCTTTAAAGATTTTCTTAACCAGAAGGTAGACTGAACCTCAAGGCATAAAGTTGACAGCATAAAATGAGAACTCGTACCACCTTTCGCCTGGCAAGAGGCAAAAGAAAAACTAAATTTACCAAAATAAATTAAATAAAATATATTAAAATAAATGTTCAGATATTTAACAAAAAATCAAGTTAAGTTCTCCACCAAAAATTCTTTTGAAAAATTTTAACACTCCCAACCTAAGTTTATTATTAATGAAAAACAGCACAGAACAGATTCTTCTCTGGCAAAGAGAAGACTATTTTTCACTTCCCCTGGTAACTATCTTTAGCACTTTACTCTCTTGGAAACTAGGAATGTGCACATGGATTTATTGTGAGGCAACACACAATTATCTAATGTCAGTTATGGGGGTGGGGAAGCCTATGAAATCAATGCAAATGAAATCCTAAGGCATGACAGGCATCAATATAAGCATTGAGGTCTGGTGACAAAGGCCTTATGATCCCTGAAACTTTCATGGCCTGGGCATTCCTGACTAGAGCCAGTGGGCTATTTACATCTCAGTGTAGAAAGGAATGGAAAGAAACTGAAAAGCCCTGACCCTCACACAAAAGATAATCAAAGTGCCTATCCCATGGTGGCTGAAGTAGGACACATCGGGAATTATCTAAAATTAATTGCTCTGCTATGGAGGCAGATCTGAAATAATGAGAAGAAATATCTTGGATGGAGTTTCTGGCCTAGTCTCCATAACAACATAAAACAGGCTAAACTCAGGGTAAGAGGGTCAAGAGTCATATACAGTAGGATTACAAGCAGGT
Organism: Galeopterus variegatus; assembly: GCF_000696425.1. Classification (NCBI taxonomy): domain Eukaryota; kingdom Metazoa; phylum Chordata; class Mammalia; order Dermoptera; family Cynocephalidae; genus Galeopterus; species Galeopterus variegatus. Next base: position 2,358 of record NW_007733960.1, read on the forward strand.
TCAAGCAAACTCTAGTCACAATGGTGACCGGTGGTAGTTCTGAACAGCACGACTAGAAGTAGACACGGGTGACTGCAGAAAGTCAACTGGCAAAATACACGGGGTAACTATTTCTGCTTCAGAAAACTCTCCCCGTTTGCTGAATAACCTACACCTCTCAGCAAAAAGTGAAGTCACTCTTTAGAGCTTCTGGAAGATTGTGCCCTAGAGGAGGAAGGCTATTTTATTTCCGGCCCTTGGTCTGACTGGAACAAGCTGAATTTATTTTTGAGCCATCTGTGAAGACACAGCTTGGTAAGAAGTTAATAACGTAAATGTGTATGTGGAATCTTGAATCTGTGTGCACGTGTGGGTGTGACTTTAACCTCTGCATTTTCTCCTTGACTTTCCTGTCTTTCTCCTTCACTTTTGTACCCCAAACACCTGGCACTGTGCCTGCTACATAAATGTCTCCCAGATGAACAAAGACAGAAATGCTCAAGAAAATAAAATGCCCAACCTTAAGAAAGAACCCATTTCATTCTGATGATGTATATCCAGGTAATACTTCCAACTGGCCCTTTGAAAGGGGTCCAACAAGGCAATACTTAATAATGGTTTCTTAGCAGCTTGTTCAAAATGCCCAACAGTACTCAACTTACATGGACTTTTTCCTAAATGAGACAAGCCTCTCTCCTTGAAGTCTAAGTGCCTGAGGTTTTACTGCAGTTCTGTTTCTCTGAAAAGACGAAGTCCTCTAATTTCTCCCTTGACTGAGACATATTAATCCGGACAGTACACAGTGGGTCTGATACTAAAGGACTCAATATGGACAACAAGGGCTTTGGTTTCTCCCCTGAGCTGGGTTTGAATCACATCAGTCTTGAGTTACTGTAATTATTCTTCACGATCCTTTAGGCTCATGATTTACATTTATATTATGTTAGTCTTTAGGACCTGGGAATAAGAGACCCAAAAAGGCACACTGAAAACCATGGACACGATTCTTCTGATTACCTCATAGTCCCAGGACACACTGCTGGCTAGCCTATGACACATTTATTATTACAAATGGTAACATCTCAGTCTCTTTCACACAAAAGTAAACCAGGCAGGGCTTTCAAATTTATAATCCTTTGTTTTTTTAGCTACAACGGAAATCTGGTTCTTGTTTCAGGAAATCAGGGACAAGAAGGTAGTGGGAGGACTGTATTTACTTCCAATAAGCCACCATTTGTTGCTTAGATGCAAAGAAAGGTAAAGACTGAATCTGTAGTAGCAAGACATAAAACACACTCTTAAAGCAGCCAGGAAAGATGAACATTTGAATATAATTTTGTTCTTTAAACATTTCTGTATGAGTTGGACATTGGACCAGGCACTCACTGGAGAGGAAAGGAACAGAGCATGACTTCCTTGCTCAAGGAGCTCACCATTTCCAGGGAGGATGGAATATGCACAATTAATTCCAATATTCTAGGACAACTGTTTAGGCTTGATGTATAAAGCTAGCTTAACAAAATCACAGAACAAGCAGCAATAAATAAGCTTGAGGAAGTTAAGGAAAGTTTTACAAAGAAAGTGATGGTTGGGCTTCACCTGGAAAGATGCATAGATTTTCACCAGGAAAAATTTGGAAGGAGATAGTTTAGATAGAAGAAACTGCAAGAGTTAAAGCACAGAAGTATAAAAAGTACAAGGTTTGTTCAGTAATGCATGCAGGGTTCTATGTGGCTGGAGTAGAGGGTATTGATATGGGGATGAAAGATGAGATTGGAGAAACTGATTAAAACCAGATCACATAGGACCTTGTGTATGCCAAGAAGTTTGGGATTTATCTTACAGAAATGGGAGATGATCAGCCTTTCTAAAACATATGATTTCAAGAAAAAAGGTATGTTTTATAAAGATGACTGGATGTATAGAGCATGGACAAGAGGCTGGAGACAGGAAGGTAGAGTTGCTTACAAATTTTAAGGAAGAAATAACCTTACAAACAAAACAAAACAACTACATAATACATGAAAAAGAATAACTTCCTCCATTCCTGCTCTACAGTTTGATAATGGCATCATGAAATGTCTCTTTGAAATTCTGGAGTTTTAATTCCTACAGTCCCAATGGAACTCCTAATTTAAGAAGCACTGTTTTGTTCATATTAAAGTAGAATGAATAATAAAAGGTATCCAAATTGTAAAGGAAGAAGTAAAATATCTTTTCTTTTGCAGCTGACATGATTTTATATATAGAAAACCCTAAGATTACACACACACAACTGTTAGAGCTAATAAACAAATTCAGCAAAGTCACAGGATGCCAAATCAACACATGAAAATTAATTAGATTTTTATACACTAACAATGAACATTCTGAAAAAGAAATTAAAACAATTCCACTTACAATAGCATCAATAATAAAATTCTTAGGAATAAGCTTGATCAAGGAGCAAGACATATGCTGAAACCTGCAAAACATTACTAAAAGAAATTAAAGAAGACATAAATAAATGAAAAGATATTCCACATTCATGGATTGGAAGACTTCATATTGTTAAAATGACAATACTGTCCAAATCAATATACAAATTCAATGCAATCCCTATCAAAATCCCAATGGCATTCTTTTTTTTGGCAGAAATAGACAAAACCATGCTAAAATTCATATAGAATCTCAAGGGACCTCAAATAGCAAAACAATCTTGAAAAAAAAAAAACAAAATCGGAGGCCTCATTCTTCCCAACTTCAAAACTTACTACAAAGTTCCAGTAATCAAAACAGTATGGTACTAGCAAAGGACAGACATATAGACCAATGGAATGAAATAGAGAACCCAGAAATAAACCCTCATATACACAGTTGGCTAATTTTCAAAAATGGTGCCAACTATTCATTGAGGAAAGAACAGTGTTTTCAACAAATGGTTCCAGGAAAAATGAATATCCACATGCAAAAATATAGTTGGACCCATATATTACATCATATACAAACATTAACTCAAAGTGGGTCAAAGACCTAAACTTAAGACCTAAAACTACAAAACCCTTAGAAGAAAACATACGGCAACATCTTCATGATACTGGATTTGGCAATGATTTCTTGGATATGACATCCCAAGCACAGGCAACAACAAAAACAAAACAGATTAACTTAATTTCAAAATTAAAAACTTTTGTGCATTGACAACACTATCAAAAGAATGAAAAGGCAACCCACAGAACGGGAGAAAATATTTATACATTGTTTATCTGATAAGGGATTAATATCTAGAATATATAAAGATCTCCTACAACCCTACAATAACAAAACAAAACACAATTCAAGAATGGGCAAAGGACCTGACATTTATCCAAAGAAGACACATGAATGGCAAATAAGCATTTAAAAAGATGCTTAACGTCATTATCAGTAGGGAAATGCAAACCCACAATGAGATACCATTTCATACCCATTAGGATGTCTATTATCAAAAAAAGGGAAAATAGCAAGTGTTGGTGAGGAAGTAGAGAATTTGGAACTTTTTTGCAGCTACTATGGAAAACAGCACAGCGGTTCCTCAGAAGGTTAAACAAAGAATTATCATATGATCTAGACATTCTAACCCTAGATGCGTCCCCAAAAGAACTGAAAGCAGGGACTCAGAGATACTTGTACACTAATGTTCAGAGCAGCATTGCTCACAATAGCCAAAACGTAGAAACAACCCAAGTGTCCACCAACAGATGAATGGATAAACAAAATGTGGTATACAGATAAAATGGAATATTACTATCCTTAAAAAGGAATTGAGTTCTGATACATGCTGCAATGTGGGTAAACTTTGAAAACATTATGTGGGTGAAATAAACCAGTCACAGAAGGACAAATATTGTATGATTCCACATATATGGGGTACTTAGGGTAGGCAAATTCATAGAGACAGAAAGTAGAATGGTGGTTGCCAGGGGTTGGAGAGAGGAAAGAATAGGGAGCTGTTGTTTAATAGGTATAAAATTTTCAGGGGGATGATGAGAAACTTCCGGAAGTGGATTATGGTGCTGGTTGCACAGCAATGTGAATGTATTTAATGATATTAAACTGAACGCATAAAAATGGCTAGTATGTAAATTTTATATTACATACAAGGACACTTCAAAAGCTTGGAGAAAAATAGAATTAAAAAATATTACAAATCCTTTCATGAACTTTCTGACATATTCTCGTACACTCTACTACAATTAAAACAAAAACCCCAGCATGAATAGCACTATTCTGACTGTAGCTGAGTCTCTATCAGGTAGAGAAAACTGAGTAACCTGTAAGAAGAGATACCGCTTTGCAGAGCCAGGTGGGAGTTGTGAAAACAAATTCAAAAGAAATTGTGTGGGCTGTCCCTTAGTAGTAGAGGTGGTGCAGATCCTCAAGAAATGGCAAACTTACATTGCAGTTCGAGGAGCCATCAAACGTCGGGTAGGAACCGTCTGGCCAGTCAGCAGGGTCCAAGGTAGCTGACTGCCGGTTCTGCGCCTCGTACTCTTTGAGCTGCAGCAAGAAGAAACAGAAGATTGAGATGGAAATAATGGCCAAGCACGGTCAACCAAGCAGCAGAGATCACTTTGGGCACCTTCTTCATGCCAGTGTGGGTGACTAAGTTTTCCAGAAGCAAGAAGATAAATACTCTACCCTGGAATTTTCATCTAAATCAAACAGAAAGACACAACAACTCTTTGTATCCAGCATCCCAAAAAGAACCTTGATTTTCCCCCTCCAACATCCTCTAACATCCAAACTCATCTTTCCGCAGTTTAGTGATAGTGTGAAAACAGAAATCATTTAAGGTTTGGCCTCTGAATTACCTTCCCATGTATATAAAGTCAAAAACATACACTCCTTCTGTAGAAAGAGACAATGGCATAGACTACAGATAAATTAGTAGAACAGGTGGAAGTGCGAAACTGATTTTAAAAAATCACTTGCTTTCTTCTTCAAGACTGCTTCAAGTTGCTAGTTCAATGTTATCACCTACGAATGTTTTGGGGTTTATTGGGGACCACTGAGAATGGGGAGGAAAATAACAAGACAACCGGGAAGTTTAGGTTTAGAAACTAGTAAATTTCTGGTTTTTGAAAAACAGAGAAAGTGAAATTCTATATGGAACTGAGCAAATTTAATTTAGCAAAATCAGATGAATGATCTGTCAGAGTGTGCCAAATTCCAGGTGTGTTTCTAAAAATTTCTAAAACATAGAAATTGAACTCTGCTGCGTAATACAAGTAAGTTGTCAATGCATTAAAATCCTATTATAAAGCAGTTTTTAGATATGAAAAACTGTTTAAGACATTGATTCAAACATGTTCCATGAACCAAGCGACTTAAAAACAGAAATGGTCTGAACGCATGTGATGGTGTCTGGACAGTCCTCAGCCACTAGAGTGTGTGTGGCAAAGCCACCACCCTGACAATTACCCCTCCAGGACAAAGCAACTGTCCCAAGAGTTATTTCTACCTACGAAATTCTTTTCTGAATGTATATGTGGGAGGAGGTAAGCAGTATTGATTATCAGGTAAGAGCGTGGACACAGAGCCAAATTCTAGCTGAGAGCCCCAGGGAAAAATCACTTAACCCCTCCACGTTTGAGTTCCTCCACCTGGAAAACAGGGACGATGATAAATCTATCTCACTGGGTTGTTACCAGAATTAAGGAAGATGAGGCAGCAAAGCTCTTAGTACACTGTACCCACATAATAGAGGTATTATTACACATTGTTATCACCCTTGTGGTTTCAGACAAAGCTCAGAGTTCACATTAACCCCGCATGGCCACACTTTTTGCTATTTGGAGACATGTTCAAACTTTTTGCTATTAAGTGCACTAATCATTTTAATCTTTCTAGTACATTAAGAACACATATTGTGTTCTAATCTTTGTATCTATACCGTATGTACTGAAATTCTCCTTTCTTCTGGGTATTTTTATTTCTGAAATGCTACATTCTCCCTGTATGATCAGGAATAGCTGCCAGATGGAAAATGACTTATCAGTTTTTCTCCAGGTTGTAACTCCATTTTTATACTCAACCTCATCCCCAACTACTAGGAGCCACTAAATAAGCTTCATCTTCAATGAAAAAATATACAAATTCCTAACTAGTCAATCATAAATAGACTTAATTTTTTTCCTGCCATATGTCCATCTCCATCATTGACTTTGGGGCCTAAAAGTACATGTGCTTCTTCTGATACAGATTTTAATTCTGTGCCCTATCCAAACTTAACTGTTTTTTAAATTATACTAATTACAAAAATGCTGTGTTTTAAAGTTATAAAACAAGATCTCTAAAAAATTTTTAATGTACATTGTACAGGGAAAAAACAACTTGGTTATTACTTATGCAATTACATTTTTATATTCTACTTTGCTTCACTTTTTATTTAATTATAATTTTATGAAGGAATGGCAATTTATGATTTCCATTTGAGAATTTACACATTTTAAAGCAAATCTGTAATGTTTTACATTAATTCCAGAAGTTATAAAATAATGACATTTAAACGTGTGTGTGTGTCTGTCTGTCTGTCTGTCTGACCTAAGTGGAAATACCCCCCTCATCTGCTACTTTGCTAGTCTCATTGTTTTCTCACAGGTGAAGTTCATGACATGATTCTTAGAGGGATGGTCATCTTTAGCAGATTAATGTTTATTCTCTCTTAGAAACCTTTAGGGAGAGATTTTGTAATGTTTTGATGTCTACTAGTACTCATTGTAAAGAACTATACCAAATCTAAATCCCTTACAGCTGCAAATTTAATTTACTTCCTTCTAATGTGTCCCCAGTAGAGATTTTTAAAAAACAAACAAATAAAATACTCTTGAGTACATCCTGAATATGTACAGTTTAATAACCCTTCAGACACTTGAGGATAGTGATTAGGTCCTTTTCTTCTTCTCTGAAATAAATCCTTTCCAACTTCTTCCCATGGGACCAATTTTTAGAAACCTCCTTTGAACTCTATGAGACACTTTCTGTGCCCAAGTCTCTGTGATTGATACACAGTAGCTACTACAAGGAAATGATTCCATGACACATATAGGTCCGCAGTTCATAATTTTGTCCTCTGGTATAGCAGATGCCCAGATCACCTATCCCTTGGCTATTTATAGGTATGGATTCACATCTGCACCCTGCTCTGGAGAACACAACAGATGGGAGCTGTCTCCCCAGACACACCTAGAAGACAGCTCCCCTCTCCCCAGTCAGCATTCAGACACATTTCCCTGGCAGGACGAACCCTACAATGCACTTCACCTTCCAGACCCACCCCCCCACTCCCTGTGGGATCAGGCTGAGCCTAGACTTCTACAGACACCATATGTCTGTCCAGTTTCTTCCTCTGCCCTCCTGTTTCCCTCTCACACTTAGAGATTTCTCTTGAAAGCCTCCATTCAATAAGCCACTTGCACAATTCCCATCTCAGGCTCTACTTTGAGGAAACCTTACAGAAGACACCTAGCATTAATTGAAGTTCACAGTGCTAAAACATCAGCAACA